>NW_027638683.1:0-18982 GCF_951216825.1 Electrona antarctica
CAGACAGCTATAGAGACAGACAGCTATAGGAGAGACAGACAGCTATAGAGACAGACAGCTATAGAGACAGACAGCTATATGAGAGACAGACAGCTATAGAGACAGACAGCTATATGAGAGACAGACAGCTATAGAGACAGACAGCTATAGAGACAGACAGCTATAGAGACAGACAGCTATATGAGAGACAGACAGCTGTAGAGACAGACAGCTATATGAGAGACAGACAGCTATAGAGACAGACAGCTATAGAGACAGACAGCTATATGAGAGACAGACAGCTATAGAGACAGACAGCTATAGGAGAGACAGACAGCTATAGAGACAGACAGCTATAGAGACAGACAGCTATAGGAGAGACAGACAGCTATAGAGACAGACAGCTATAGAGACAGACAGCTATAGAGACAGACAGCTATAGGAGAGACAGACAGCTATAGGAGAGACAGACAGCTATAGAGACAGACAGCTATAGGAGAGACAGACAGCTATAGAGACAGACAGCTATAGAGACAGACAGCTATAGAGACAGACAGCTATAGGAGAGACAGACAGCTATAGGAGAGACAGACAGCTATAGAGACAGACAGCTATAGAGACAGACAGCTATAGAGACAGACAGCTATAGGAGAGACAGACAGCTATAGAGACAGACAGCTATAGAGACAGACAGCTATAGGAGAGACAGACAGCTATAGAGACAGACAGCTATAGAGACAGACAGCTATAGAGACAGACAGCTATAGGAGAGACAGACAGCTATAGAGACAGACAGCTATAGGAGAGACAGACATCTAGGAGAGACAGACAGGAGAGACAGACAGCTATAGAGACAGACAGCTATAGGAGAGACAGACAGCTATAGAGACAGACAGCTATAGAGACAGACAGCTATAGGAGAGACAGACAGCTATAGAGACAGACAGCTATAGAGACAGACAGCTATAGAGACAGACAGCTATAGGAGAGACAGACAGCTATAGAGACAGACAGCTATAGAGACAGACAGCTATAGGAGAGACAGACAGCTATAGAGACAGACAGCTATAGAGACAGACAGCTATAGAGACAGACAGCTATAGGAGAGACAGACAGCTATAGGAGAGACAGACAGCTATAGAGACAGACAGCTATAGAGACAGACAGCTATAGAGACAGACAGCTATAGGAGAGACAGACAGCTATAGAGACAGACAGCTATAGAGACAGACAGCTATAGGAGAGACAGACAGCTATAGAGACAGACAGCTATAGAGACAGACAGCTATAGAGACAGACAGCTATAGGAGAGACAGACAGCTATAGGAGAGACAGACAGCTATAGAGACAGACAGCTATAGAGACAGACAGCTATAGAGACAGACAGCTATAGGAGAGACAGACAGCTATAGAGACAGACAGCTATAGAGACAGACAGCTATAGGAGAGACAGACAGCTATAGAGACAGACAGCTATAGAGACAGACAGCTATAGAGACAGACAGCTATAGGAGAGACAGACAGCTATAGAGACAGACAGCTATAGGAGAGACAGACATCTAGGAGAGACAGACAGGAGAGACAGACAGCTCTAGGAGAGACAGACAGCTAGGAGAGACAGACAGGAGAGACAGACAGCTCTAGGAGAGACAGACAGCTAGGAGAGACAGACAGAGAGACAGACAGCTATAGGAGAGACAGACAGCTATAGGAGAGACAGACAGGAGAGACAGACAGCTCTAGGAGAGACAGACAGCTATAGGAGAGACAGACAGCTATAGGAGAGACGGAAAGCTAGGAGAGACAGACATGAGAGACAGACAGCTATAGAGACAGACAGCTATAGGAGAGACAGACAGCTATAGAGACAGACAGCTATAGAGACAGACAGCTATAGGAGAGACAGACAGCTATAGAGACAGACAGCTATAGAGACAGACAGCTATAGAGACAGACAGCTATAGGAGAGACGGACAGCTATAGAGACAGACAGCTATAGGAGAGACAGACAGCTATAGAGACAGACAGCTATAGGAGAGACAGACAGCTATAGGAGAGACAGACAGCTATAGAGACAGACAGCTATAGAGACAGACAGCTATAGAGACAGACAGCTATAGAGACAGACAGCTAGGAGAGACAGACAGCTATAGAGACAGACAGCTATAGAGACAGACAGCTATAGAGACAGACAGCTATAGAGACAGACAGCCATAGAGACAGACAGCTATAGGAGAGACAGACAGCTATAGAGACAGACAGCTATAGAGACAGACAGCTATAGGAGAGACAGACAGCTATAGAGACAGACAGCTATAGAGACAGACAGCTATAGGAGAGACAGACAGCTATAGAGACAGACAGCTATAGAGACAGACAGCTATAGAGACAGACAGCTATAGAGACAGACAGCTATAGGAGAGACAGACAGCTATAGAGACAGACAGCTATAGGAGAGACAGACAGCTATAGAGACAGACAGCTATAGGAGAGACAGACAGCTATAGAGACAGACAGCTATAGAGACAGACAGCTATAGCGACAGACAGCTATAGGAGAGACAGACAGCTATAGAGACAGACAGCTATAGAGACAGACAGCTATAGGAGAGACAGACAGCTATAGAGACAGACAGCTATAGGAGAGACAGACAGCTATAGAGACAGACAGCTATAGAGACAGACAGCTATAGAGACAGACAGCTAGGAGAGACAGACAGCTATAGAGACAGACAGCTATAGAGACAGACAGCTATAGAGACAGACAGCTATAGAGACAGACAGCTATAGGAGAGACAGACAGCTATAGAGACAGACAGCTATATAGACAGACAGGAGAGACAGACAGACAGCTATAGGAGAGACAGACAGCTATAGGAGAGACAGACAGCTAGGAGAGACAGACAGGAGAGACAGACAGCTCTAGGAGAGACAGACAGCTCTAGGAGAGACAGACAGCTAGGAGAGACAGACAGGAGAGACAGACAGCTATAGGAGAGACAGACAGCTATAGGAGAGACAGACAGCTAGGAGAGACAGACAGGAGAGACAGACAGCTCTAGGAGAGACAGACAGCTAGGAGAGACAGACAGGAGAGACAGACAGCTATAGGAGAGACAGACAGCTATAGGAGAGACAGACATCTAGGAGAGACAGACAGGAGAGACAGACAGCTCTAGGAGAGACAGACAGCTAGGAGAGACAGACAGGAGAGACAGACAGCTCTAGGAGAGACAGACAGCTATAGGAGAGACAGACAGGAGAGACAGACAGCTATAGGAGAGACAGACAGCTATAGGAGAGACAGACATGAGAGACAGACAGCTAGGAGAGACAGACAGCTATAGGAGAGACAGACAGGAGAGACAAACAGCTATAGGAGAGACAGACATCTAGGAGAGACAGACAGGAGAGACAGACAGCTCTAGGAGAGACAGACAGCTAGGAGAGACAGACAGGAGAGACAGACAGCTCTAGGAGAGACAGACAGAGAGACAGACAGCTCTAGGAGAGACAGACAGCTATAGGAGAGACAGACAGCTATAGGAGAGACAGAAAGCTAGGAGAGACAGACATGAGAGACAGACATCTATAGAGACAGACAGCTAGGAGAGACAGACAGCTATAGAGACAGACATCTAGGAGAGACAGACAGCTATAAGAGAGACAGACAGCTAGGAGAGACAGACAGACAGGAGAGACAGACAGCTATAGGAGAGACAGACAGCTATAAAGACAGACAGCTATAGGAGAGACAGACAGGAGAGACAGACAGCTATAGGAGAGACAGACAGCTATAGAGACAGACAGCTAGGAGAGACACAGGACAGACAGACAGCTATAGGGCAGACAGACAGGAGAGACAGACAGCTATATGAGAGACAGACAGCTATAGAGACAGACAGCTAGGAGAGACTGACAGCTAGGAGAGACAGACAGGACAGACAGACAGCTATAGGAGAGACAGACAGGAGAGACAGGCAGCTATAGGAGAGACAGACAGGAGAGACAGACAGCTATAGGAGAGACAGACAGCTATAGAGACAGACAGCTAGGAGAGACAGACATCTATAGAGACAGACAGCTATAGAGACAGACAGCTATAGGAGAGACAGACAGCTATAGGAGAGACAGACAGCTATAGGAGAGACAGACAGCTATAGGAGAGACAGACAGCTAAAGTAGAGACAGACAGCTAGGAGAGACAGACAGCTAGGAGAGACAGACAGCTATAGAGACAGACAGCTATAGAGACAGACAGCTATAGGAGAGACAGACAGGAGAGACAGACAGCTATAGGAGAGACAGACAGGAGAGACAGACAGGAGAGACAGACAGCTATAGGAGAGACAGACAGGAGAGACAGACAACTATAGGAGAGACAGACAGCTATAGAGACAGACAGCTATAGGAGAGACAGACAGCTATAGAGCCAGACAGCTATAGGAGAGACAGACAGCTATAGGAGAGACAGACAGCTATAGGAGAGACAGACAGCTATAGGAGAGACAGACAGGAGAGACAGACAGCTATAGGAGAGACAGACAGGAGAGACAGACAGCTCTAGGAGAGACATACAGCTATAGGAGAGACAGACAGGAGAGACAGACAGCTATAGGAGAGACAGACAGCTATAGGAGAGACAGACAGGAGAGACAGACCACTATAGGAGAGACAGACAGCTATAGGAGAGACATACAGCTAGGAGAGACAGACAGGAGAGACAGACAGCTATAGGAGAGACAGACAGCTATAGGAGAGACAGACAGCTATAGAGACAGACAGCTATAGGAGAGACAGACAGCTATAGGAGAGACAGACAGCTATATGAGAGACAGACAGCTATAGGAGAGACAGACAGGAGAGACAGACAGCTATAGGAGAGACAGACAGGAGAGACAGACAGCTATAGGAGAGACAGACAGGAGAGACAGACAGCTATAGGAGAGACAGACAGCTATAGGAGAGACAGACAGGAGAGACAGACAGCTATAGGAGAGACAGACAGCTATAGAGACAGACAGCTGTAGGAGAGACAGACAGCTATAGAGACAGACAGCTCTAGGAGAGACAGACAGCTAGGAGAGACAGACAGCTATAGGAGAGACAGACAGCTATAGGAGAGACAGACAGGAGAGACAGACAGCTATAGGAGAGACAGACAGCTATAGGAGAGACAGACAGGAGAGACAGACAGCTATAGGAGAGACAGACAGCTATAGAGACAGACAGCTCTAGGAGAGACAGACAGGAGATACAGACAGCTATAGGAGAGACAGACAGCTAGGAGAGACAGACAGCTATAGGAGAGACAGACAGCTATAGGAGAGACAGACAGCTAGGAGAGACAGACAGCTATAGGAGAGACAGACAGCTATAGGATAGACAGACATGAGAGACAGACAGACAGGAGAGACAGACAGGAGAGACAGACAGCTATAGGAGAGACAGACAGGAGAGACAGACAGCTATAGGAGAGACAGACAACTATAGGAGAGACAGACAGCTATAGGAGAGACAGACAGCTATAGGAGAGACAGACAGCTAGGAGAGACAGACAGCTATAGGAGAGACAGACAGGAGAGACAGACAGGAGAGACAGACAGCTATAGGAGAGACAGACATGAGAGACAGACAGCTATAGGAGAGACAGACAGCTATAGGAGAGACAGACAGCTAGGAGAGACAGACAGCTAGGAGAGACAGACAGCTATAGGAGAGACAGACAGCTAGGAGAGACAGACAGCTATAGGAGAGACAGACAGCTATAGGAGAGACAGACAGCTAGGAGAGACAGACAGCTATAGGAGAGACAGACAGCTAGGAGAGACAGACAGCTAGGAGAGACAGACAGCTATAGGAGAGACAGACAGCTAGGAGAGACAGACAGCTATAGGAGAGACAGACAGCTAGGAGAGACAGACAGCTATAGGAGAGACAGACAGCTAGGAGAGACAGACAGCTATAGGAGAGACAGACAGCTAGGAGAGACAGACAGCTATAGGAGAGACAGACAGCTATAGGAGAGACAGACAGCTAGGAGAGACAGACAGCTATAGGAGAGACAGACCGCTATAGGAGAGACAGACAGCTAGGAGAGACAGACAGCTAGGAGAGACAGACAGCTGTAGGAGAGACAGACAGCTATAGGAGAGACAGACAGCTAGGAGAGACAGACAGCTATAGGAGAGACAGACAGCTATAGGAGAGACAGACAGCTAGGAGAGACAGACAGCTAGGAGAGACAGACAGCTGTAGGACCCCAGAAGGTGTCCCATTACAGGAGGACTAACCTAAACTCATTCTGTGCTCACTGGCCACGGTGACTTATTGATCAGCCATACGTACACCCTTAACCCACCCTCCACGCACGCACGCACGCACGTGCACACAGACACACGCGCACGCACGCACGCGGGGGCCCTTCACCTTGCCTGGGGATGATGGGCGGCGGATAGCAGGATAGGCCGAAGCAATGAATGGGGGGCTTAAAACTTTTCAGACTGGACTTGAAAGCTGAGAGCTCTGTGAGTCTGTCTAGCCGGCCCCCCCAGCCCCCCCCCCGTGGGGGTAATGACATTGTCTGTGTCACTCACCCTGGAACTAGGCCCGGGCGCTCTCCGTGCGGCCCCAGCTATACACACACATTGTCCAGCTTCGGCTCTTGCCCATTAGAAGACAGGAAAGAGCGTCTAGGTCCAGGATATAGCGAGGGAGAGGAGGAGGAGGACGAGGAGGGGCGTCACAGAGGAATGTTGGCACTGCACGGTGGTGTTATCCTGTGTGTTTGTATTATTGTGTGTGTGTGTGTGTGTGTGTGTGTGTGTGTGTGTGTGTGTGTGTGTGTGTGTGTGTGTGTGCGTGTGCGTGTGCGTGTGCGTGTGTGTGTGTGTGTGAGGTGTAGATCGGTATGGCAGTGATCTGTATCGTATCAGCGGTTCAATTTACTTACAGGTCCATTTTTATTACACTTCCAGAGGAAACCCATTATTAAGGACCTTCCAGAGGAAACCCATTATTAAAGGTATATTCAGTGATTTCACTTAATTCAAATATCACTTATTTTTTGGATAATCCTCCCTACTATAAAGTGTGCTGACCATATAAGGAGTTCCTCCCTGTCCCCAGTGAGCCCCTGGGGTAAAAAAAAACCCTAGTTTCGGTTTGGGCTTTGGGTGGCAAAGCCTTCATCCAATCAGGATGAGAGGGGCCTTCCTCCAATCATGATCGAGTGGGGCGGGCCTTGGTGTACGTGCTGTTGGTCTGTTGTACTTCCCCCACTGTAGTGTGCATGTGCACATCTTGTTACCAGGGTTTTTTCCAAATCACTGAATGCTCCTTTAAGGACCTTCCAGAGGAAACCCATTATTAAGGACCTTCCAGAGGAAACCCATTATTAAGGACCTTCCAGAAGGACTCCGCCAGATGGGGCAGCAGAGAGTACACTGGGTTCCCCCCTCCTGCTCCCATCTGGGAGCTCTCAGGCAGACTTGATGCCCGGCCACAAAACGGCCTGGCCAATCAGCAGCAGCAATCCCGCCTCTAGCTGCTGCTGATTGGCCAGGCCACTGGAACAACATATTTGCAGATGGGGGCGGCGGCCAATTACATATAATTCTGGGGGTCCTTGGCATGAAATAGTATGAGAACAACATGAGGTTTTTTCAGAGAACTGTCTGATGAATGATTTTAGAAGACATGTTGTAGACCCGGCCTCAGGTCTTTATAAACGGGTTTAATCAGAACACTCTTAGAGTTATGGTTTGGTTTTACGTTGCCCAGCAACGCTAAGAGGAATCAACGCTGGAATCCATTGTCAGGCACTCGCTTCGTTTAACCCCCCAAAATTCTCTGCTGCTCCGTCATTGATCCGTCCCTTCAATTATCGGCCAGGTCGGTCCCCCCAAAATCAATTCCTATCTCACCCCTATATCCCCCTCCCCTCCCCCTTCGTTCTCCGTTGGTCCACTCTTCACGTTACCCCCCCCATCCTCCTCGCGTGTACCCCCATCACCCCTCCCCCACAACCCCCACAAGGTCTCCTCTGGGGTCACCCCCCCCCCCCCCTCCCCCTCCCCCTCCAAGGTGATTCGTAAACAGCAGCAACTCCTCGCTGAAGAAATCAATACTTTATCAACAAGCCATGAGGGAGGGGGGGAGGGAGGGGGTGGGGGGATTTCGTACTTATCCCTGTATGATCTGTGTGCGGTTAAAGGCCCCTCGGAGCATCCCCCCCTCCTCCTCCCCCTCCCCTCCTCCTCCCCCCCCCCCTCCTCCTCCCCCTCCCCTCCTCCGGTCTCCTCCCTTAACCCACTCTGGACGGGAACTTTTTGAAAAAATCTTTGAATACTAACTCAAATCTTTGCTTCTGGGAGGGGTCCCTGGAACAACATACACTGGAGGGGTCCCTGGAACAACATACACTGGGAGGGGTCCCTGGAACAACATACACTGGGAGGGGTCCCTGGAACAACATACACTGGGAGGGGTCCCTGGAACAACATACACTGGGAGGGGTCCCTGGAACAACATACACTGGAGGGGTCCCTGGAACAACATACACTGGGAGGGGTCCCTGGAACAACATACACTGGGAGGGGTCCCTGGAACAACATACACTGGGAGGGGTCCCTGGAACAACATACACTGGGAGGGGTCCCTGGAACAACATACACTGGGAGGGGTCCCTGGAACAACATACACTGGGAGGGGTCCCTGGAACAACATACACTGGGAGGGGTCCCTGGGAGGGGTCCCTGGAACAACATACACTGGGAGGGGTCCCTGGAACAACATACACTGGAGGGGTCCCTGGGACAACATACACTGGGAGGGGTCCCTGGAACAACATACACTGGGAGGGGTCCCTGGAACAACATACACTGGGAGGGGTCCCTGGAACAACATACACTGGGAGGGGTCCCTGGAACAACATACACTGGGAGGGGTCCCTGGAACAACATACACTGGAGGGGTCCCTGGGACAACATACACTGGGAGGGGTCCCTGGAACAACATACACTGGAGGGGTCCCTGGAACAACATACACTGGGAGGGGTCCCTGGAACAACATACACTGGGAGGGGTCCCTGGGAGGGTCTTCTGGGAGGGGTCCCTGGAACAACATACACTGGGAGGGGTCCCTGGAACAACATACACTGGGAGGGGTCCCTGGAACAACATACACTGGGAGGGGTCCCTGGAACAACATACACTGGGAGGGGTCCCTGGAACAACATACACTGGGAGGGGTCCCTGGAACAACATACACTGGGAGGGGTCCCTGGAACAACATACACTGGGAGGGGTCCCTGGGAGGGTCTTCTGGGAGGGGTCCCTGGGAGGGTCTTCTGGGAGGGGTCCCTGGAACAACATACACTGGGAGGGGTCCCTGGGAGGGTCTTCTGGGAGGGGTCCCTGGAACAACATACACTGGGAGGGGTCCCTTCTGGGAGGGGTCCCTGGAACAACATACACTGGGAGGGGTCCCTGGAACAACATACACTGGAGGGGTCCCTGGAAGGGGTCCCTGGAACAACATACACTGGGAGGGGTCCCTGGAACAACATACACTGGGAGGGGTCCCTGGAACAACATACACTGGGAGGGGTCCCTGGGAGGGTCTTCTGGGAGGGGTCCCTGGAACAACATACACTGGGAGGGGTCCCTGGAACAACATACACTGGGAGGGGTCCCTGGAACAACATACACTGGGAGGGGTCCCTGGGAGGGTCTTCTGGGAGGGGTCCCTGGAACAACATACACTGGGAGGGGTCCCTGGAACAACATACACTGGGAGGGGTCCCTGGGAGGGTCTTCTGGGAGGGGTCCCTGGAACAACATACACTGGGAGGGGTCCCTGGAACAACATACACTGGGAGGGGTCCCTGGGAGGGGTCCCTGGAACAACATACACTGGGAGGGGTCCCTGGGAGGGGTCCCTGGAACAACATACACTGGGAGGGGTCCCTGGGAGGGGTCCCTGGAACAACATACACTGGGAGGGGTCCCTGGGACAACATACACTGGGAGGGGTCCCTGGGACAACATACACTGGGAGGGGTCCCTGGAACAACATACACTGGGAGGGGTCCCTGGAACAACATACACTGGAGGGGTCCCTGGAACAACATACACTGGGAGGGGTCCCTGGAACAACATACACTGGGAGGGGTCCCTGGAACAACATACACTGGGAGGGGTCCCTGGGAGGGGTCCCTGGGAGGGGTCCCTGGGAGGGGTCCCTGGGAGGGTCTTCTGGGAGGGGTCCCTGGAACAACATACACTGGGAGGGGTCCCTGGGAGGGTCTTCTGGGAGGGGTCCCTGGAACAACATACACTGGGAGGGGTCCCTGGAACAACATACACTGGGAGGGGTCCCTGGAACAACATACACTGGGAGGGGTCCCTGGGAGGGGTCCCTGGAACAACATACACTGGGAGGGGTCCCTGGAACAACATACACTGGGAGGGGTCCCTGGAACAACATACACTGGGAGGGGTCCCTGGAACAACATACACTGGGAGGGGTCCCTGGGAGGGGTCTTCTGGGAGGGGTCCCTGGGAGGGGTCCTTCTGGGAGGGGTCCCTGGAACAACATACACTGGGAGGGGTCCCTGGGTGGGTCTTCTGGGAGGGGTCCCTGGAACAACATACACTGGGAGGGGTCCCTGGGAGGGGTCTTCTGGGAGGGGTCCCTGGGAGGGGTCCTTCTGGGAGGGGTCCCTGGAACAAGGGAAAAGCCAAAAGCATGTGTATATTACAGGAAACTCCCGTTAAACTTTCCAACAAACTCCGGTAAACTCCTGAATTGTACCATCTCCCGTTTTTGTATATATCATAATTGTATATTACCATATATAAACTGTATATGCTGCTAAACTGATGTATATTACCGTATATAAACTGTATATGCTGCTAAACTGATGTATATTACCGTATATAAACTGTATATGCTGCTAAACTGATGTATATTACCGTATATAAACTGTATATGCTGCTAAACTGATGTATATTACCGTATATAAACTGTATATGCTGCTAAACTGATGTATATTACCGTATATAAACTGTATATGCTGCTAAACTGATGTATATTACCGTATATAAACTGTATATGCTGCTAAACTGATGTATATTACTGTATATAAACTGTATATGCTGCTAAACTGATGTATATTACCGTATATAAACTGTATATGCTGCTAAACTTGAGGTTTACTGGCAAATCTACATTGGTGGGGTCCTTTACATGAGAACCACTGACATAGAAACAATCTTTTTTTCAGAAAAGATTGTCAGGATTTATAGAAGACATTATCTGTAGAATGTGATGTCAGTCCTAGACGGGTTAAGCTCCCTAAGACAGACAATCAGAAGGAGAAAGAAAAGAGAGGGGGGGGGGTCGAGCGGGGGGGGGGGGGGGGGGGGGGGGGTTGGAGTGGGGGTAGGGTGGTCCAGGGGAGGGGTGCCTCGCTTTTAGAGGGGGGGGGATTTGCTGCTCCGCTGCTTTCAGCATGATCTGCATCTGATTAAGGATACGGGGCAGAGTGTTGTCCTTCACCCCACTGCCCCCCCCCCCCCCCCCTCCCCTCCCCCCCTCCCCCCCCACCATTATGCACCCTGGCACTGAGATCCATCATCCAACCTCTATACCGTACAGTACCGTACGTCCCTAACCCAACCCCCGGGCCTTCATGGGCCCTGGGCCGACCGGGCCCCACATGCAGCCTGCCTGCCTGCCCTGGAGGACTTCATGGGCCCTGGGCCGACCGGGCCCCCACATGCAGCCTGCCTGCCTGCCCTGGAGGACTTCATGGGCCCTGGGCCGACCGGGCCCCACATGCAGCCTGCCTGCCTGCCCTGGAGGACTTCATGGGCCCTGGGCCGACCGGGCCCCACATGCAGCCTGCCTGCCTGCCCTGGAGGACTTCATGGGCCCTGGGCCGACCGGGCCCCACATGCAGCCTGCCTGCCTGCCCTGGAGGACTTCATGGGCCCTGGGCCGACCGGGCCCCACATGCAGCCTGCCTGCCTGCCCTGGAGGACTTCATGGGCCCTGGGCCGACCGGGCCCCACATGCAGCCTGCCTGCCTGCCCTGGAGGACTTCATGGGCCCTGGGCCGACCGGGCCCCACATGCAGCCTGCCTGCCTGCCCTGGAGGACTTCATGGGCCCTGGGCCGACCGGGCCCCACATGCAGCCTGCCTGCCTGCCCTGGAGGACTTCATGGGCCCTGGGCCGACCGGGCCCCACATGCAGCCTGCCTGCCTGCCCTGGAGGACTTCATGGGCCCTGGGCCGACCGGGCCCCACATGCAGCCTGCCTGCCTGCCCTGGAGGACTTCATGGGCCCTGGGCCGACCGGGCCCCACATGCAGCCTGCCTGCCTGCCCTGGAGGACTTCATGGGCCCTGGGCCGACCGGGCCCCACATGCAGCCTGCCTGCCTGCCCTGGAGGACTTCATGGGCCCTGGGCCGACCGGGCCCCACATGCAGCCTGCCTGCCTGCCCTGGAGGACTTCATGGGCCCTGGGCCGACCGGGCCCCACATGCAGCCTGCCTGCCTGCCCTGGAGGACTTCATGGGCCCTGGGCCGACCGGGCCCCACATGCAGCCTGCCTGCCTGCCCTGGAGGACTTCATGGGCCCTGGGCCGACCGGGCCCCACATGCAGCCTGCCTGCCTGCCCTGGAGGACTTATTAGACCAGAGCCATGCATGCATGGTCGTGCACACATAGACATCAAAGGGGGGCCTCCTTCAGCCCCTGCCCTTTTACCCGTCTGTAAAACAGCTGCCCTCTCCAGACCACGAATGCAGCATTTACTACATGGTGGAAGAAATGCAAATTCCCTCCCTCTCCTCTCCTCTCCTCTCCTCTCCTCTCCTCTCCCCTCCCCTCCCCTCCCCTCCCCTCCCCTCCTCTCCTCTCCCCTCCCCTCCCCTCCCCTCCGAATTCCGAATCGGATCGGTCTAATCCTGATTATGGGTTAGGGTTCGGATCATCCATGCCACTATGGCATTTTTCATGGCCGATATAGCCGATTTCGATATGCTACCGATTAATATCACTAAAATATATAAATACTGCCGGTCAGAGTCAGAGTGAAAAAGTGGCGATGGCGCGTCAGCGTACGCGTGCAAACATCAATCCTAGATATCCAGAGCGCCTCAATACCTCGGTGACCTTGGTGTGGAAATGACATCTATTTGCTGGTTGGCTGCACACATCTCTTTTGCAAATTGTATGGGCCAGGGCTAATTTGTTTTTATGCACGTTTTTTAGTCAAGAATGCGATGCCGGGCCCGGGCTGCTGCGTTAGCTTTGAGGTTGGCGAGAGAGTGACAGACAGAACACGAGCTGATTGAGGATGATTGTTCTGCCGGTCGTGTTCCTGTATGAACAGACCTCGTAGCAGTCAGACAGACATCCACCCTGGGATCACCCTTGAGCCCAATATCATCATGATGTTGATGGAAATATGAACAATATAGACAATAATAATGGTGGCAGGTATTGTTATCGTCGTACAGGCCTGGAACAAGTCTCTGAAGTTGAACAGTACGCACAATTTTTACTTGAGTAAAAAAAGTATCCAATACTGTTAGTTGCTGCGAGAGTGAGGTCTAGCCAACACCAACTGGGGATTCCTGGATCGCTGCCCTCCACAACGTCCTATCCAACATCAGGTTCCTGAGCTCTGCAGTGTTGTCAGCCAAGCTGTCGCGCCGCAGCACGTCTACATACACTTACTTTGCCTCTAGTTCTGGGTGTCTGACGCAGTGCCAGCCTCGCAGTGCCAGCCTCTAGTTCTGGGTGTCTGACACAGTGCCAGCCTCGCAGTGCCAGCCTCTAGTTCTGGGTGCCTGACGCAGTGCCCTGCCAGCCTCTAGTTCTGGGTGCCTGACGCAGTGCCAGCCTCTAGTTCTGGGTGCCTGATGCAGTGCCCTGCCAGCCTCTAGTTCTGGGTGTCTGACGCAGTGCCAGCCTCTAGTTCTGGGTGCCTGACGCAGTGCCAGCCTCTAGTTCTGGGTGCCTGATGCAGTGCCCTGCCAGCCTCTAGTTCTGGGTGCCTGACGCAGTGCCCTGCCAGCCTCTAGTTCTGGGTGCCTGACGCAGTGCCCTGCCAGCCTCTAGTTCTGGGTGCCTGACGCAGTGCCCGGCCAGCCTCTAGTTCTGGGTGCCTGACACAGTGCCCTGCCAGCCTCTAGTTCTGGGTGCCTGACGCAGTGCCCTGCCAGCCTCTAGTTCTGGGTGCCTGACGCAGTGCCCTGCCAGCCTCTAGTTCTGGGTGCCTGACGCAGTGCCCTGCCAGCCTCTAGTTCTGGGTGCCTGATGCAGTGCCCTGCCAGCCTCATCCTTCTCTCTCTGACTTGTGGCATCCAATGCTGAAGTAAAAGTAGAAGTAAACGTCCGGAATTCAAAATGTACTTGAGTAATAATGTGGTACTTTAAGTATATTATACTTAGGGGCACGGTGGCACAGTTGGTAGTGCTGTCGCCTGGCGGCATGTCCTCTCCTCCGCGTCATCAGTGCCCATACCCGAGGCGGGGTTGGCGAAAGGGCCTTTCTGTGTAGAGTTTGCATGTTCTCCCCGTGTCCCCTAGGGTAGGTACCCTCACAAAAAACATGCAGTAATCCTGGTCTCTAAACTGCCTCCCCCTGGCCAGCCGGGGCGCCTGATGGAGGGGAAAGGAACTGGTTGGAATAACGTGTTCCTTCCACGCGCTACGTCCAACCAGGGAAACTCCCCCCTGTCAGGTGTAAAGGAGCAACTTGGACACTCATGCATGAAGGAAGCATGAGTTCAAGTCTGTTGCTCTCCCCAGGTTGGCGGAGGGTGTGTAGAGCCCAGGATCACATTAGATAATTGACACAGGGGTGAAAAAATGGGTTAAGAAATCGTGGGATAAAAAAAAACTAAAAAGTATATTATACTTAAAGTACCAAACCAAATGTAGAAAGTACTCATAATGCAGAATGTATACAAATGTAATGTATACAAATCTTTTGAAAATAGCTGATCTACAAGCTCACAATGTGTCGCATCACTACGCATTGTGACCTTGTAGATCGGCTATTTTCAAATGCCCGAAATGAAGTTGTTAATGTGTTTTGTAATAATAACCAAAATCTACAAACTACTAACTAAGGTTTTCCAATACATGTAGTGCAGTAAAAGTACAATATTTGGGTCCTAGATGTAGTGGAGAGTATTGTATTGGATCCTAGATGTATAGAGTATTGTATTGGATCCTAGATGTATAGAGTATTGGATTGGATCCTAGATGTATAGAGGATTGTATTGGATCCTAGATGTACAGAGTATTGTATTGGATCCTAGATGTATAGAGTATTGTATTGGATCCTAGATGTATAGAGTATTGTATTGGATCCTAGATGTATAGAGGATTGGATTGGATCCTAGATGTATAGAGGATTGTATTGGATCCTAGATGTATAGAGTATTGTATTGGATCCTAGATGTACAGAGTATTGTATTGGATCCTAGATGTATAGAGTATTGTATTGGATCCTAGATGTATAGAGTATTGTATTGGATCCTAGATGTATAGAGTATTGTATTGGATCCTAGATGTATAGAGTATTGTATTGGATCCTAGATGTATAGAGTATTGGATTGGATCCTAGATGTATAGAGTATTGGATTGGATCCTAGATGTATAGAGTATTGGAAATTGTAAATACTCCAGTAAAATAAAAGTACCTCACAAAATGTTACAGTACAGTACTTACAATGTTACAGTACAGTACTTAAAGGACCACTTCACCACTTTTCAACCTATCTTCATATAATAGATCCTCACTAATAATCATGAAAAAATCGCGCAATTGTTTTCTACTCGGTCTGTGTCTCATAGGAGGGCTGTGGGCAGTTCAGAAACCGTCCTCCAGTGACATCATCGATGGGGAATACAAGCTAATAAAAACTGCAGGCTTTCTATTCCTGAATAGTTGCAATGTGAAAATGGAAGCCATCGTTCTCACGATAATGAAAATCTAAACATTTTTGTAAAAATAAATCTGCCTAATGATGATGTCACTGGAGGACGGTTTCTAAACTGCCCACAGCCCTCCTATGAGACACAGACTGAGTAGAAAAGAATCGTGCCATTTTATCTGGATTATTAGTGAGGACCAATTATATGAAGATAGGTTGAAAAGTGGTGAAGTGGTCCTTTAAGTAAAATATACTTATTAACTTTACACCACAATTTATCTTGAAATGTATCAACATTTCTCATCATCACTCAAAAATGAGCGCTAAGCATTTTTAAAATATGAGCCGTTCATGGGAAAACGATGAGCGAATATATCGTGTGTGTTCCCTTGAACTTCTAGTGTAGCCTACAGCCAATGCAGTGACTCTACACTGGACTTACAGCCAATGCAGTGACTCTACACTGGACTTACAGCCAATGCAGTGACTCTACACTGGACTTACAGCCAATGCAGTGACTCTACACTGGACTTACAGCCAATGCAGTGACTCTACACTGAGTTAAACAGCCAATGCAGTGACTCTACACTGAGTTAAACAGCCAATGCAGTGACTCTACACTGAGTTAAACAGCCAATGCAGTGACTCTACACTGAGTTAAACAGCCAATGCAGTGACTCTACACTGAGTTAAACAGCCAATGCAGTGACTCTACACTGAGTTAAACAGCCAATGCAGTGACACTTCACTGAACTTACAGCCAATGCAGTGACTCTTCACTGAGTTAAACAGCCAATGCAGTGACTCTTCACTGAGTTAAACAGCCAATGCAGTGACACTTCATTGAGTTAAACAGCCAATGCAGTGACTCTACACTGAACTTACAGCCAATGCAGTGACTCTTCACTGAACTTACAGCCAATGCAGTGACTCTTCACTGAGTTAAACAGCCAATGCAGCGACTCTTCACTGAGTTAAACAGCCAATGCAGTGACACTTCATTGAGTTAAACAGCCAATGCAGTGACTCTTCACTGAGTTAAACAGCCAATGCAGTGACTCTACACTGAGTTAAACAGCCAATGCAGTGACTCTACACTGAGTTAAACAGCCAATGCAGTGACTCTACACTGAGTTAAACAGCCAATGCAGTGACTCTACACTGAGTTAAACAGCCAATGCAGTGACACTTCACTGAGTTAAACAGCCAATGCAGTGACTCTACACTGAGTTAAACAGCCAATGCAGTGACTCTACACTGAGTTAAACAGCCAATGCAGTGACTCTTCACTGAGTTAAACAGCCAATGCAGTGACACTTCACTGAGTTAAACAGCCAATGCAGTGACTCTTCACTGAGTTAAACAGCCAATGCAGTGACTCTACACTGAGTTAAACAGCCAATGCAGTGACTCTTCAACGGAGTTAAACAGCCAATGCAGTGACTCTACACTGAGTTAAACAGCCAATGCAGTGACTCTTCACTGAGTTAAACAGCCAATGCAGTGACTCTTCACTGAGTTAAACAGCCAATGCAGTGACTCTACATTGAGTTAAACAGCCAATGCAGTGACTCTACATTGAGTTAAACAGCCAATGCAGTGACTCTACACTGAGTTAAACAGCCAATGCAGTAACTCTTCACTGAGTTAAACAGCCAATGCAGTGACACTTCACTACGCTAAAAAGTGTACATATTTACTTTCCTCTCCTCATCCGTATTCCTGCAGTGACCTCTCTGTCGTCCAACCGCTGGTTTCATTATTGAATTATTTCTCTACTATACTGAGAATATTGTCCTTTTCATAAACTGCACGTCGCCGATGCTTTGAACGGACATTTTATTTCAGCCCAGGAGGTCTACACAGTACATGAACACTGGGACACATGTTGTCTACGGTACGGCAGACCTCCTCCCTGTTCCCTCTGTGTTAAAAAAAGAACTGATGACCCTCATGACATGACCGAACCGCACGCACGCACACATGTCCTCCCATGACCGTAACGCGGGCGGTTCAGCGTGCTCACATGAAGCTGTCTTCATGTCACATCATGACAGAAATAGGACCCTCTGGAACCCGTCACTCACTGAGACACACTACATACTGTACGCTATATGTGACTGTACTGTTTTCTTCTACATGTCCCGCACGCACGCACGCACGTACGCACGCACGCACGCACGCACGCACGCACACGCACACGCACACGCACACAGACACCGGTGCTACACCCTGGGGATCATGTCAACGTGTCTCCGAAAGGTTACATTCCACAGACAGTAGTTCACACGTCTCTGAATATGTACTGTACTGTACTGTACTGTACTGTACTGTACTGTACTGTACTGTACTGTACTGTACTGTACTGTACTGTACTGTACTGTACTGTACTGTACTGTACTGTACTGTACTGTACGGAGCAGGACGAAAAATACATCTCCCAGTAATATGTTCACGTACACTAGCAGTGTTTTTAGTTTTTTAGTTTTTTTTTTTAGTCATCAGTCTCTTGAAAAGTTTTAATTTCGTTTCAGTCACCTGGAATATTTTAGTGTTACGTCTAGTTTTAGTCGAGTAAATATCAGATTTTTTTTTCTACAAAGATTGTAGTCGACTAAAATGTGCTTTGGTGGGCCTTGCTGAAAATAGCCGATCTACAAGCTCACAACGCGTCGCGCAGTGTTGATTTCGTCGACTAAAACTGTGACGAAATATGTCCGTCGACTACCTTTTTTAACTGACGAAAATCACATTAAAAATAAATTAAAACTAAGACAATTTCGTCAACAAATTAAAAACTAGACTAAAATGTTATGAAGTGACTAGAGATCCAGTAGAAGCAAAAGACTAAAGTCATTTTACACTTGTTTGCATGCTGAAAATAGCTGATCTACAAGCTCACAACGCGTCGCAGCGCGACGCGTTGTGAGCTTGTAGATCGGCTAATTTCAGCAAGCGGAAAATCAGCCATAACGACGGCACCACGGCCCGCAAAAATGCATTTTTGTCGACAAAAAAACACCTGTAGATTTAGTGAACTA
>NW_027638682.1:0-18127 GCF_951216825.1 Electrona antarctica
ATCAGCATCAGCCCAATATCAGCATCAGCCCAATATCAGCATCAGCCCAATATCAGCATCAGCCCAATATCAGCATCAGCCCAATATCAGCATCAGCCCAATATCAGCATCAGCAGCCCAATATCAGCATCAGCCCAATATCAGCATCAGCCCAATATCAGCATCAGCCCAATATCAGCATCAGCCCAATATCAGCATCAGCCCAATATCAGCATCAGCCCAATATCAGCATCAGCCCAATATCAGCATCAGCCCAATATCAGCATCAGCCCAATATCAGCATCAGCCCAATATCAGCATCAGCCCAATATCAGCATCAGCCCAATATCAGCATCAGCCCAATATCAGCATCAGCCCAATATCAGCATCAGCCCAATATCAGCATCAGCCCAATATCAGCATCAGCCCAATATCAGCATCAGCCCAATATCAGCATCAGCCCAATATCAGCATCAGCCCAATATCAGCATCAGCCCAATATCAGCATCAGCCCAATATCAGCATCAGCCCAATATCAGCATCAGCCCAATATCAGCATCAGCCCAATATCAGCATCAGCCCAATATCAGCATCAGCCCAATATCAGCATCAGCCCAATATCAGCATCAGCCCAATCAGCATCAGCCCAATATCAGCATCAGCCCTAGACACTCTGCAGGCCTATAAGCTTGGCTGGGGGCAGAGAAGCAGCCCAATATGATATAATATCAGCTGATGCTGATATTGGGCTGATGCTGATATTGGGCTGATGCTGATATTGGGCTGATGCTGATATTGGGCTGATGCTGATATTGGGCTGATGCTGATATTGGGCTGATGCTGATATTGGGCTGATGCTGATATTGGGCTGATGCTGATATTGGGCTGATGCTGATATTGGGCTGATGCTGATATTGGGCTGATGCTGATATTGGGCTGATGCTGATATTGGGCTGATGCTGATATTGGGCTGATGCTGATATTGGGCTGATGCTGATATTGGGCTGATGCTGATATTGGGCTGATGCTGATATTGGGCTGATGCTGATATTGGGCTGATGCTGATATTGGGCTGATGCTGATATTGGGCTGATGCTGATATTGGGCTGATGCTGATATTGGGCTGATGCTGATATTGGGCTGATGCTGATATTGGGCTGATGCTGATATTGGGCTGATGCTGATATTGGGCTGATGCTGATATTGGGCTGATGCTGATATTGGGCTGATGCTGATATTGGGCTGATGCTGATATTGGGCTGATGCTGATATTGGGCTGATGCTGATATTGGGCTGATGCTGATATTGGGCTGATGCTGATATTGGGCTGATGCTGATATTGGGCTGATGCTGATATTGGGCTGATGCTGATATTGGGCTGATGCTGATATTGGGCTGATGCTGATATTGGGCTGATGCTGATATTGGGCTGATGCTGATATTGGGCTGATGCTGATATTGGGCTGATGCTGATATTGGGCTGATGCTGATATTGGGCTGATGCTGATATTGGGCTGATGCTGATATTGGGCTGATGCTGATATTGGGCTGATGCTGATATTGGGCTGATGCTGATATTGGGCTGATGCTGATATTGGGCTGATGCTGATATTGGGCTGATGCTGATATTGGGCTGATGCTGATATTGGGCTGATGCTGATATTGGGCTGATGCTGATATTGGGCTGATGCTGATATTGGGCTGATGCTGATATTGGGCTGATGCTGATATTGGGCTGATGCTGATATTGGGCTGATGCTGATATTGGGCTGATGCTGATATTGGGCTGATGCTGATATTGGGCTGATGCTGATATTGGGCTGATGCTGATATTGGGCTGATGCTGATATTGGGCTGATGCTGATATTGGGCTGATGCTGATATTGGGCTGATGCTGATATTGGGCTGATGCTGATATTGGGCTGATGCTGATATTGGGCTGATGCTGATATTGGGCTGATGCTGATATTGGGCTGATGCTGATATTGGGCTGATGCTGATATTGGGCTGATGCTGATATTGGGCTGATGCTGATATTGGGCTGATGCTGATATTGGGCTGATGCTGATATTGGGCTGATGCTGATATTGGGCTGATGCTGATATTGGGCTGATGCTGATATTGGGCTGATGCTGATATTGGGCTGATGCTGATATTGGGCTGATGCTGATATTGGGCTGATGCTGATATTGGGCTGATGCTGATATTGGGCTGATGCTGATATTGGGCTGATATTGATATTGGGCTGATATTGATATTGGGCTGATATAGGCCTGCAGAGTGTCTAGTTTTGAAGATACAGACTCTGCTAAGCAAAAGTGAACAGGGCCAAACTGGGCTTATTTCGCTGTGAAAGTGACATTTAGGCACGGACTTGGAAAACCTTGTCTGAACCCCTCCATCCTTCCTGTAGCTGCTCAGACTCTGCTTCTCTGCCCCCAGCCAAGCTTATAGGCCTGCAGAGTGTCTAGTTTTGAAGATACAGACTCTGCTAAGCAAAAGTGAACAGGGCCAAACTGGGCTTATTTCGCTGTGAAAGTGACATTTAGGCACGGAGTTGGAAAACCTTGTCTGAACCCCTCCATCCTTCCTGTAGCTGCTCAGACTCTGCTTCTCTGCCCCCAGCCAAGCTTATAGGCCTGCAGAGTGTCTAGTTTTGAAGATACAGACTCTGCTAAGCAAAAGTGAACAGGGCCAAACTGGGCTTATTTCGCTGTGAAAGTGACATTTAGGCACGGAGTTGGAAAACCTTGTCTGAACCCCTCCATCCTTCCTGTAGCTGCTCAGACTCTGCTTCTCTGCCCCCAGCCAAGCTTATAGGCCTGCAGAGTGTCTAGTTTTGAAGATACAGACTCTGCTAAGCAAAAGTGAACAGGGCCAAACTGGGCTTATTTCGCTGTGAAAGTGACATTTAGGCACGGAGTTGGAAAACCTTGTCTGAACCCCTCCATCCTTCCTGTAGCTGCTCAGACTCTGCTTCTCTGCCCCCAGCCAAGCTTATAGGCCTGCAGAGTGTCTAGTTTTGAAGATACAGACTCTGCTAAGCAAAAGTGAACAGGGCCAAACTGGGCTTATTTCGCTGTGAAAGTGACATTTAGGCACGGAGTTGGAAAACCTTGTCTGAACCCCTCCATCCTTCCTGTAGCTGCTCAGACTCTGCTTCTCTGCCCCCAGCCAAGCTTATAGGCCTGCAGAGTGTCTAGTTTTGAAGATACAGACTCTGCTAAGCAAAAGTGAACAGGGCCAAACTGGGCTTATTTCGCTGTGAAAGTGACATTTAGGCACGGAGTTGGAAAACCTTGTCTGAACCCCTCCATCCTTCCTGTAGCTGCTCAGACTCTGCTTCTCTGCCCCCAGCCAAGCTTATAGGCCTGCAGAGTGTCTAGTTTTGAAGATACAGACTCTGCTAAGCAAAAGTGAACAGGGCCAAACTGGGCTTATTTCGCTGTGAAAGTGACATTTAGGCACGGAGTTGGAAAACCTTGTCTGAACCCCTCCATCCTTCCTGTAGCTGCTCAGACTCTGCTTCTCTGCCCCCAGCCAAGCTTATAGGCCTGCAGAGTGTCTAGTTTTGAAGATACAGACTCTGCTAAGCAAAAGTGAACAGGGCCAAACTGGGCTTATTTCGCTGTGAAAGTGACATTTAGGCACGGAGTTGGAAAACCTTGTCTGAACCCCTCCATCCTTCCTGTAGCTGCTCAGACTCTGCTTCTCTGCCCCCAGCCAAGCTTATAGGCCTGCAGAGTGTCTAGTTTTGAAGATACAGACTCTGCTAAGCAAAAGTGAACAGGGCCAAACTGGGCTTATTTCGCTGTGAAAGTGACATTTAGGCACGGAGTTGGAAAACCTTGTCTGAACCCCTCCATCCTTCCTGTAGCTGCTCAGACTCTGCTTCTCTGCCCCCAGCCAAGCTTATAGGCCTGCAGAGTGTCTAGTTTTGAAGATACAGACTCTGCTAAGCAAAAGTGAACAGGGCCAAACTGGGCTTATTTCGCTGTGAAAGTGACATTTAGGCACGGAGTTGGAAAACCTTGTCTGAACCCCTCCATCCTTCCTGTAGCTGCTCAGACTCTGCTTCTCTGCCCCCAGCCAAGCTTATAGGCCTGCAGAGTGTCTAGTTTTGAAGATACAGACTCTGCTAAGCAAAAGTGAACAGGGCCAAACTGGGCTTATTTCGCTGTGAAAGTGACATTTAGGCACGGAGTTGGAAAACCTTGTCTGAACCCCTCCATCCTTCCTGTAGCTGGGCTAACTGGGCTTATTTCGCTGTGAAAGTGACATCGAAATTTCACAGCGAAATAAGCCCAGTTTGGCCCTGTTCACTTTTGCTTAGCAGAGTCTGTATCTTCAAAACTAGACACTCTGCAGGCCTATAAGCTTGGCTGGGGGCAGAGAAGCAGAGTCTGAGCAGCTACAGGAAGGATGGAGGGGTTCAGACAAGGTTTTCCAACTCCGTGCCTAAATGTCACTTTCACAGCGAAATAAGCCCAGTTTGGCCCTGTTCACTTTTGCTTAGCAGAGTCTGTATCTTCAAAACTAGACACTCTGCAGGCCTATAAGCTTGGCTGGGGGCAGAGAAGCAGAGTCTGAGCAGCTACAGGAAGGATGGAGGGGTTCAGACAAGGTTTTCCAACTCCGTGCCTAAATGTCACTTTCACAGCGAAATAAGCCCAGTTTGGCCCTGTTCACTTTTGCTTAGCAGAGTCTGTATCTTCAAAACTAGACACTCTGCAGGCCTATAAGCTTGGCTGGGGGCAGAGAAGCAGAGTCTGAGCAGCTACAGGAAGGATGGAGGGGTTCAGACAAGGTTTTCCAACTCCGTGCCTAAATGTCACTTTCACAGCGAAATAAGCCCAGTTTGGCCCTGTTCACTTTTGCTTAGCAGAGTCTGTATCTTCAAAACTAGACACTCTGCAGGCCTATAAGCTTGGCTGGGGGCAGAGAAGCAGAGTCTGAGCAGCTACAGGAAGGATGGAGGGGTTCAGACAAGGTTTTCCAACTCCGTGCCTAAATGTCACTTTCACAGCGAAATAAGCCCAGTTTGGCCCTGTTCACTTTTGCTTAGCAGAGTCTGTATCTTCAAAACTAGACACTCTGCAGGCCTATAAGCTTGGCTGGGGGCAGAGAAGCAGAGTCTGAGCAGCTACAGGAAGGATGGAGGGGTTCAGACAAGGTTTTCCAACTCCGTGCCTAAATGTCACTTTCACAGCGAAATAAGCCCAGTTTGGCCCTGTTCACTTTTGCTTAGCAGAGTCTGTATCTTCAAAACTAGACACTCTGCAGGCCTATAAGCTTGGCTGGGGGCAGAGAAGCAGAGTCTGAGCAGCTACAGGAAGGATGGAGGGGTTCAGACAAGGTTTTCCAACTCCGTGCCTAAATGTCACTTTCACAGCGAAATAAGCCCAGTTTGGCCCTGTTCACTTTTGCTTAGCAGAGTCTGTATCTTCAAAACTAGACACTCTGCAGGCCTATAAGCTTGGCTGGGGGCAGAGAAGCAGAGTCTGAGCAGCTACAGGAAGGATGGAGGGGTTCAGACAAGGTTTTCCAACTCCGTGCCTAAATGTCACTTTCACAGCGAAATAAGCCCAGTTTGGCCCTGTTCACTTTTGCTTAGCAGAGTCTGTATCTTCAAAACTAGACACTCTGCAGGCCTATAAGCTTGGCTGGGGGCAGAGAAGCAGAGTCTGAGCAGCTACAGGAAGGATGGAGGGGTTCAGACAAGGTTTTCCAACTCCGTGCCTAAATGTCACTTTCACAGCGAAATAAGCCCAGTTTGGCCCTGTTCACTTTTGCTTAGCAGAGTCTGTATCTTCAAAACTAGACACTCTGCAGGCCTATAAGCTTGGCTGGGGGCAGAGAAGCAGAGTCTGAGCAGCTACAGGAAGGATGGAGGGGTTCAGACAAGGTTTTCCAACTCCGTGCCTAAATGTCACTTTCACAGCGAAATAAGCCCAGTTTGGCCCTGTTCACTTTTGCTTAGCAGAGTCTGTATCTTCAAAACTAGACACTCTGCAGGCCTATAAGCTTGGCTGGGGGCAGAGAAGCAGAGTCTGAGCAGCTACAGGAAGGATGGAGGGGTTCAGACAAGGTTTCCAATATCAGCATCAGCCCAATATCAGCATCAGCCCAATATCAGCATCAGCCCAATATCAGCATCAGCCCAATATCAGCATCAGCCCAATATCAGCATCAGCCCAATATCAGCATCAGCCCAATATCAGCATCAGCCCAATATCAGCATCAGCCCAATATCAGCATCAGCCCAATATCAGCATCAGCCCAATATCAGCATCAGCCCAATATCAGCATCAGCCCAATATCAGCATCAGCCCAATATCAGCATCAGCCCAATATCAGCATCAGCCCAATATCAGCATCAGCCCAATATCAGCATCAGCCCAATATCAGCATCAGCCCAATATCAGCATCAGCCCAATATCAGCATCAGCCCAATATCAGCATCAGCCCAATATCAGCATCAGCCCAATATCAGCATCAGCCCAATATCAGCATCAGCCCAATATCAGCATCAGCCCAATATCAGCATCAGCCCAATATCAGCATCAGCCCAATATCAGCATCAGCCCAATATCAGCATCAGCCCAATATCAGCATCAGCCCAATATCAGCATCAGCCCAATATCAGCATCAGCCCAATATCAGCATCAGCCCAATATCAGCATCAGCCCAATATCAGCATCAGCCCAATATCAGCATCAGCCCAATATCAGCATCAGCCCAATATCAGCATCAGCCCAATATCAGCATCAGCCCAATATCAGCATCAGCCCAATATCAGCATCAGCCCAATATCAGCATCAGCCCAATATCAGCATCAGCCCAATATCAGCATCAGCCCAATATCAGCATCAGCCCAATATCAGCATCAGCCCAATATCAGCATCAGCCCAATATCAGCATCAGCCCAATATCAGCATCAGCCCAATATCAGCATCAGCCCAATATCAGCATCAGCCCAATATCAGCATCAGCCCTAGACACTCTGCAGGCCTATAAGCTTGGCTGGGGGCAGAGAAGCAGCCCAATATGATATAATATCAGCTGATGCTGATATTGGGCTGATGCTGATATTGGGCTGATGCTGATATTGGGCTGATGCTGATATTGGGCTGATGCTGATATTGGGCTGATGCTGATATTGGGCTGATGCTGATATTGGGCTGATGCTGATATTGGGCTGATGCTGATATTGGGCTGATGCTGATATTGGGCTGATGCTGATATTGGGCTGATGCTGATATTGGGCTGATGCTGATATTGGGCTGATGCTGATATTGGGCTGATGCTGATATTGGGCTGATGCTGATATTGGGCTGATGCTGATATTGGGCTGATGCTGATATTGGGCTGATGCTGATATTGGGCTGATGCTGATATTGGGCTGATGCTGATATTGGGCTGATGCTGATATTGGGCTGATGCTGATATTGGGCTGATGCTGATATTGGGCTGATGCTGATATTGGGCTGATGCTGATATTGGGCTGATGCTGATATTGGGCTGATGCTGATATTGGGCTGATGCTGATATTGGGCTGATGCTGATATTGGGCTGATGCTGATATTGGGCTGATGCTGATATTGGGCTGATGCTGATATTGGGCTGATGCTGATATTGGGCTGATGCTGATATTGGGCTGATGCTGATATTGGGCTGATGCTGATATTGGGCTGATGCTGATATTGGGCTGATGCTGATATTGGGCTGATGCTGATATTGGGCTGATGCTGATATTGGGCTGATGCTGATATTGGGCTGATGCTGATATTGGGCTGATGCTGATATTGGGCTGATGCTGATATTGGGCTGATGCTGATATTGGGCTGATGCTGATATTGGGCTGATGCTGATATTGGGCTGATGCTGATATTGGGCTGATGCTGATATTGGGCTGATGCTGATATTGGGCTGATGCTGATATTGGGCTGATGCTGATATTGGGCTGATGCTGATATTGGGCTGATGCTGATATTGGGCTGATGCTGATATTGGGCTGATGCTGATATTGGGCTGATGCTGATATTGGGCTGATGCTGATATTGGGCTGATGCTGATATTGGGCTGATGCTGATATTGGGCTGATGCTGATATTGGGCTGATGCTGATATTGGGCTGATGCTGATATTGGGCTGATGCTGATATTGGGCTGATGCTGATATTGGGCTGATGCTGATATTGGGCTGATGCTGATATTGGGCTGATGCTGATATTGGGCTGATGCTGATATTGGGCTGATGCTGATATTGGGCTGATGCTGATATTGGGCTGATGCTGATATTGGGCTGATGCTGATATTGGGCTGATGCTGATATTGGGCTGATGCTGATATTGGGCTGATGCTGATATTGGGCTGATGCTGATATTGGGCTGATGCTGATATTGGGCTGATGCTGATATTGGGCTGATGCTGATATTGGGCTGATGCTGATATTGGGCTGATGCTGATATTGGGCTGATGCTGATATTGGGCTGATGCTGATATTGGGCTGATATTGATATTGGGCTGATATTGATATTGGGCTGATATAGGCCTGCAGAGTGTCTAGTTTTGAAGATACAGACTCTGCTAAGCAAAAGTGAACAGGGCCAAACTGGGCTTATTTCGCTGTGAAAGTGACATTTAGGCACGGACTTAGAAAACCTTGTCTGAACCCCTCCATCCTTCCTGTAGCTGCTCAGACTCTGCTTCTCTGCCCCCAGCCAAGCTTATAGGCCTGCAGAGTGTCTAGTTTTGAAGATACAGACTCTGCTAAGCAAAAGTGAACAGGGCCAAACTGGGCTTATTTCGCTGTGAAAGTGACATTTAGGCACGGAGTTGGAAAACCTTGTCTGAACCCCTCCATCCTTCCTGTAGCTGCTCAGACTCTGCTTCTCTGCCCCCAGCCAAGCTTATAGGCCTGCAGAGTGTCTAGTTTTGAAGATACAGACTCTGCTAAGCAAAAGTGAACAGGGCCAAACTGGGCTTATTTCGCTGTGAAAGTGACATTTAGGCACGGAGTTGGAAAACCTTGTCTGAACCCCTCCATCCTTCCTGTAGCTGCTCAGACTCTGCTTCTCTGCCCCCAGCCAAGCTTATAGGCCTGCAGAGTGTCTAGTTTTGAAGATACAGACTCTGCTAAGCAAAAGTGAACAGGGCCAAACTGGGCTTATTTCGCTGTGAAAGTGACATTTAGGCACGGAGTTGGAAAACCTTGTCTGAACCCCTCCATCCTTCCTGTAGCTGCTCAGACTCTGCTTCTCTGCCCCCAGCCAAGCTTATAGGCCTGCAGAGTGTCTAGTTTTGAAGATACAGACTCTGCTAAGCAAAAGTGAACAGGGCCAAACTGGGCTTATTTCGCTGTGAAAGTGACATTTAGGCACGGAGTTGGAAAACCTTGTCTGAACCCCTCCATCCTTCCTGTAGCTGCTCAGACTCTGCTTCTCTGCCCCCAGCCAAGCTTATAGGCCTGCAGAGTGTCTAGTTTTGAAGATACAGACTCTGCTAAGCAAAAGTGAACAGGGCCAAACTGGGCTTATTTCGCTGTGAAAGTGACATTTAGGCACGGAGTTGGAAAACCTTGTCTGAACCCCTCCATCCTTCCTGTAGCTGCTCAGACTCTGCTTCTCTGCCCCCAGCCAAGCTTATAGGCCTGCAGAGTGTCTAGTTTTGAAGATACAGACTCTGCTAAGCAAAAGTGAACAGGGCCAAACTGGGCTTATTTCGCTGTGAAAGTGACATTTAGGCACGGAGTTGGAAAACCTTGTCTGAACCCCTCCATCCTTCCTGTAGCTGCTCAGACTCTGCTTCTCTGCCCCCAGCCAAGCTTATAGGCCTGCAGAGTGTCTAGTTTTGAAGATACAGACTCTGCTAAGCAAAAGTGAACAGGGCCAAACTGGGCTTATTTCGCTGTGAAAGTGACATTTAGGCACGGAGTTGGAAAACCTTGTCTGAACCCCTCCATCCTTCCTGTAGCTGCTCAGACTCTGCTTCTCTGCCCCCAGCCAAGCTTATAGGCCTGCAGAGTGTCTAGTTTTGAAGATACAGACTCTGCTAAGCAAAAGTGAACAGGGCCAAACTGGGCTTATTTCGCTGTGAAAGTGACATTTAGGCACGGAGTTGGAAAACCTTGTCTGAACCCCTCCATCCTTCCTGTAGCTGCTCAGACTCTGCTTCTCTGCCCCCAGCCAAGCTTATAGGCCTGCAGAGTGTCTAGTTTTGAAGATACAGACTCTGCTAAGCAAAAGTGAACAGGGCCAAACTGGGCTTATTTCGCTGTGAAAGTGACATTTAGGCACGGAGTTGGAAAACCTTGTCTGAACCCCTCCATCCTTCCTGTAGCTGCTCAGACTCTGCTTCTCTGCCCCCAGCCAAGCTTATAGGCCTGCAGAGTGTCTAGTTTTGAAGATACAGACTCTGCTAAGCAAAAGTGAACAGGGCCAAACTGGGCTTATTTCGCTGTGAAAGTGACATTTAGGCACGGAGTTGGAAAACCTTGTCTGAACCCCTCCATCCTTCCTGTAGCTGCTCAGACTCTGCTTCTCTGCCCCCAGCCAAGCTTATAGGCCTGCAGAGTGTCTAGTTTTGAAGATACAGACTCTGCTAAGCAAAAGTGAACAGGGCCAAACTGGGCTTATTTCGCTGTGAAAGTGACATTTAGGCACGGAGTTGGAAAACCTTGTCTGAACCCCTCCATCCTTCCTGTAGCTGCTCAGACTCTGCTTCTCTGCCCCCAGCCAAGCTTATAGGCCTGCAGAGTGTCTAGTTTTGAAGATACAGACTCTGCTAAGCAAAAGTGAACAGGGCCAAACTGGGCTTATTTCGCTGTGAAAGTGACATTTAGGCACGGAGTTGGAAAACCTTGTCTGAACCCCTCCATCCTTCCTGTAGCTGCTCAGACTCTGCTTCTCTGCCCCCAGCCAAGCTTATAGGCCTGCAGAGTGTCTAGTTTTGAAGATACAGACTCTGCTAAGCAAAAGTGAACAGGGCCAAACTGGGCTTATTTCGCTGTGAAAGTGACATTTAGGCACGGAGTTGGAAAACCTTGTCTGAACCCCTCCATCCTTCCTGTAGCTGCTCAGACTCTGCTTCTCTGCCCCCAGCCAAGCTTATAGGCCTGCAGAGTGTCTAGTTTTGAAGATACAGACTCTGCTAAGCAAAAGTGAACAGGGCCAAACTGGGCTTATTTCGCTGTGAAAGTGACATTTAGGCACGGAGTTGGAAAACCTTGTCTGAACCCCTCCATCCTTCCTGTAGCTGCTCAGACTCTGCTTCTCTGCCCCCAGCCAAGCTTATAGGCCTGCAGAGTGTCTAGTTTTGAAGATACAGACTCTGCTAAGCAAAAGTGAACAGGGCCAAACTGGGCTTATTTCGCTGTGAAAGTGACATTTAGGCACGGAGTTGGAAAACCTTGTCTGAACCCCTCCATCCTTCCTGTAGCTGCTCAGACTCTGCTTCTCTGCCCCCAGCCAAGCTTATAGGCCTGCAGAGTGTCTAGTTTTGAAGATACAGACTCTGCTAAGCAAAAGTGAACAGGGCCAAACTGGGCTTATTTCGCTGTGAAAGTGACATTTAGGCACGGAGTTGGAAAACCTTGTCTGAACCCCTCCATCCTTCCTGTAGCTGCTCAGACTCTGCTTCTCTGCCCCCAGCCAAGCTTATAGGCCTGCAGAGTGTCTAGTTTTGAAGATACAGACTCTGCTAAGCAAAAGTGAACAGGGCCAAACTGGGCTTATTTCGCTGTGAAAGTGACATTTAGGCACGGAGTTGGAAAACCTTGTCTGAACCCCTCCATCCTTCCTGTAGCTGCTCAGACTCTGCTTCTCTGCCCCCAGCCAAGCTTATAGGCCTGCAGAGTGTCTAGTTTTGAAGATACAGACTCTGCTAAGCAAAAGTGAACAGGGCCAAACTGGGCTTATTTCGCTGTGAAAGTGACATTTAGGCACGGAGTTGGAAAACCTTGTCTGAACCCCTCCATCCTTCCTGTAGCTGCTCAGACTCTGCTTCTCTGCCCCCAGCCAAGCTTATAGGCCTGCAGAGTGTCTAGTTTTGAAGATACAGACTCTGCTAAGCAAAAGTGAACAGGGCCAAACTGGGCTTATTTCGCTGTGAAAGTGACATTTAGGCACGGAGTTGGAAAACCTTGTCTGAACCCCTCCATCCTTCCTGTAGCTGCTCAGACTCTGCTTCTCTGCCCCCAGCCAAGCTTATAGGCCTGCAGAGTGTCTAGTTTTGAAGATACAGACTCTGCTAAGCAAAAGTGAACAGGGCCAAACTGGGCTTATTTCGCTGTGAAAGTGACATTTAGGCACGGAGTTGGAAAACCTTGTCTGAACCCCTCCATCCTTCCTGTAGCTGCTCAGACTCTGCTTCTCTGCCCCCAGCCAAGCTTATAGGCCTGCAGAGTGTCTAGTTTTGAAGATACAGACTCTGCTAAGCAAAAGTGAACAGGGCCAAACTGGGCTTATTTCGCTGTGAAAGTGACATCGAAATTTCACAGCGAAATAAGCCCAGTTTGGCCCTGTTCACTTTTGCTTAGCAGAGTCTGTATCTTCAAAACTAGACACTCTGCAGGCCTATAAGCTTGGCTGGGGGCAGAGAAGCAGAGTCTGAGCAGCTACAGGAAGGATGGAGGGGTTCAGACAAGGTTTTCCAACTCCGTGCCTAAATGTCACTTTCACAGCGAAATAAGCCCAGTTTGGCCCTGTTCACTTTTGCTTAGCAGAGTCTGTATCTTCAAAACTAGACACTCTGCAGGCCTATAAGCTTGGCTGGGGGCAGAGAAGCAGAGTCTGAGCAGCTACAGGAAGGATGGAGGGGTTCAGACAAGGTTTTCCAACTCCGTGCCTAAATGTCACTTTCACAGCGAAATAAGCCCAGTTTGGCCCTGTTCACTTTTGCTTAGCAGAGTCTGTATCTTCAAAACTAGACACTCTGCAGGCCTATAAGCTTGGATGGGGGCAGAGAAGCAGAGTCTGAGCAGCTACAGGAAGGATGGAGGGGTTCAGACAAGGTTTTCCAACTCCGTGCCTAAATGTCACTTTCACAGCGAAATAAGCCCAGTTTGGCCCTGTTCACTTTTGCTTAGCAGAGTCTGTATCTTCAAAACTAGACACTCTGCAGGCCTATAAGCTTGGCTGGGGGCAGAGAAGCAGAGTCTGAGCAGCTACAGGAAGGATGGAGGGGTTCAGACAAGGTTTTCCAACTCCGTGCCTAAATGTCACTTTCACAGCGAAATAAGCCCAGTTTGGCCCTGTTCACTTTTGCTTAGCAGAGTCTGTATCTTCAAAACTAGACACTCTGCAGGCCTATAAGCTTGGCTGGGGGCAGAGAAGCAGAGTCTGAGCAGCTACAGGAAGGATGGAGGGGTTCAGACAAGGTTTTCCAACTCCGTGCCTAAATGTCACTTTCACAGCGAAATAAGCCCAGTTTGGCCCTGTTCACTTTTGCTTAGCAGAGTCTGTATCTTCAAAACTAGACACTCTGCAGGCCTATAAGCTTGGCTGGGGGCAGAGAAGCAGAGTCTGAGCAGCTACAGGAAGGATGGAGGGGTTCAGACAAGGTTTTCCAACTCCGTGCCTAAATGTCACTTTCACAGCGAAATAAGCCCAGTTTGGCCCTGTTCACTTTTGCTTAGCAGAGTCTGTATCTTCAAAACTAGACACTCTGCAGGCCTATAAGCTTGGCTGGGGGCAGAGAAGCAGAGTCTGAGCAGCTACAGGAAGGATGGAGGGGTTCAGACAAGGTTTTCCAACTCCGTGCCTAAATGTCACTTTCACAGCGAAATAAGCCCAGTTTGGCCCTGTTCACTTTTGCTTAGCAGAGTCTGTATCTTCAAAACTAGACACTCTGCAGGCCTATAAGCTTGGCTGGGGGCAGAGAAGCAGAGTCTGAGCAGCTACAGGAAGGATGGAGGGGTTCAGACAAGGTTTTCCAACTCCGTGCCTAAATGTCACTTTCACAGCGAAATAAGCCCAGTTTGGCCCTGTTCACTTTTGCTTAGCAGAGTCTGTATCTTCAAAACTAGACACTCTGCAGGCCTATAAGCTTGGCTGGGGGCAGAGAAGCAGAGTCTGAGCAGCTACAGGAAGGATGGAGGGGTTCAGACAAGGTTTTCCAACTCCGTGCCTAAATGTCACTTTCACAGCGAAATAAGCCCAGTTTGGCCCTGTTCACTTTTGCTTAGCAGAGTCTGTATCTTCAAAACTAGACACTCTGCAGGCCTATAAGCTTGGCTGGGGGCAGAGAAGCAGAGTCTGAGCAGCTACAGGAAGGATGGAGGGGTTCAGACAAGGTTTTCCAACTCCGTGCCTAAATGTCACTTTCACAGCGAAATAAGCCCAGTTTGGCCCTGTTCACTTTTGCTTAGCAGAGTCTGTATCTTCAAAACTAGACACTCTGCAGGCCTATAAGCTTGGCTGGGGGCAGAGAAGCAGAGTCTGAGCAGCTACAGGAAGGATGGAGGGGTTCAGACAAGGTTTTCCAACTCCGTGCCTAAATGTCACTTTCACAGCGAAATAAGCCCAGTTTGGCCCTGTTCACTTTTGCTTAGCAGAGTCTGTATCTTCAAAACTAGACACTCTGCAGGCCTATAAGCTTGGCTGGGGGCAGAGAAGCAGAGTCTGAGCAGCTACAGGAAGGATGGAGGGGTTCAGACAAGGTTTTCCAACTCCGTGCCTAAATGTCACTTTCACAGCGAAATAAGCCCAGTTTGGCCCTGTTCACTTTTGCTTAGCAGAGTCTGTATCTTCAAAACTAGACACTCTGCAGGCCTATAAGCTTGGCTGGGGGCAGAGAAGCAGAGTCTGAGCAGCTACAGGAAGGATGGAGGGGTTCAGACAAGGTTTTCCAACTCCGTGCCTAAATGTCACTTTCACAGCGAAATAAGCCCAGTTTGGCCCTGTTCACTTTTGCTTAGCAGAGTCTGTATCTTCAAAACTAGACACTCTGCAGGCCTATAAGCTTGGCTGGGGGCAGAGAAGCAGAGTCTGAGCAGCTACAGGAAGGATGGAGGGGTTCAGACAAGGTTTTCCAACTCCGTGCCTAAATGTCACTTTCACAGCGAAATAAGCCCAGTTTGGCCCTGTTCACTTTTGCTTAGCAGAGTCTGTATCTTCAAAACTAGACACTCTGCAGGCCTATAAGCTTGGCTGGGGGCAGAGAAGCAGAGTCTGAGCAGCTACAGGAAGGATGGAGGGGTTCAGACAAGGTTTTCCAACTCCGTGCCTAAATGTCACTTTCACAGCGAAATAAGCCCAGTTTGGCCCTGTTCACTTTTGCTTAGCAGAGTCTGTATCTTCAAAACTAGACACTCTGCAGGCCTATAAGCTTGGCTGGGGGCAGAGAAGCAGAGTCTGAGCAGCTACAGGAAGGATGGAGGGGTTCAGACAAGGTTTTCCAACTCCGTGCCTAAATGTCACTTTCACAGCGAAATAAGCCCAGTTTGGCCCTGTTCACTTTTGCTTAGCAGAGTCTGTATCTTCAAAACTAGACACTCTGCAGGCCTATAAGCTTGGCTGGGGGCAGAGAAGCAGAGTCTGAGCAGCTACAGGAAGGATGGAGGGGTTCAGACAAGGTTTTCCAAGTCCGTGCCTAAATGTCACTTTCACAGCGAAATAAGCCCAGTTTGGCCCTGTTCACTTTTGCTTAGCAGAGTCTGTATCTTCAAAACTAGACACTCTGCAGGCCTATATCAGCCCAATATCAATATCAGCCCAATATCAATATCAGCCCAATATCAGCATCAGCCCAATATCAGCATCAGCCCAATATCAGCATCAGCCCAATATCAGCATCAGCCCAATATCAGCATCAGCCCAATATCAGCATCAGCCCAATATCAGCATCAGCCCAATATCAGCATCAGCCCAATATCAGCATCAGCCCAATATCAGCATCAGCCCAATATCAGCATCAGCCCAATATCAGCATCAGCCCAATATCAGCATCAGCCCAATATCAGCATCAGCCCAATATCAGCATCAGCCCAATATCAGCATCAGCCCAATATCAGCATCAGCCCAATATCAGCATCAGCCCAATATCAGCATCAGCCCAATATCAGCATCAGCCCAATATCAGCATCAGCCCAATATCAGCATCAGCCCAATATCAGCATCAGCCCAATATCAGCATCAGCCCAATATCAGCATCAGCCCAATATCAGCATCAGCCCAATATCAGCATCAGCCCAATATCAGCATCAGCCCAATATCAGCATCAGCCCAATATCAGCATCAGCCCAATATCAGCATCAGCCCAATATCAGCATCAGCCCAATATCAGCATCAGCCCAATATCAGCATCAGCCCAATATCAGCATCAGCCCAATATCAGCATCAGCCCAATATCAGCATCAGCCCAATATCAGCATCAGCCCAATATCAGCATCAGCCCAATATCAGCATCAGCCCAATATCAGCATCAGCCCAATATCAGCATCAGCCCAATATCAGCATCAGCCCAATATCAGCATCAGCCCAATATCAGCATCAGCCCAATATCAGCATCAGCCCAATATCAGCATCAGCCCAATATCAGCATCAGCCCAATATCAGCATCAGCCCAATATCAGCATCAGCCCAATATCAGCATCAGCCCAATATCAGCATCAGCCCAATATCAGCATCAGCCCAATATCAGCATCAGCCCAATATCAGCATCAGCCCAATATCAGCATCAGCCCAATATCAGCATCAGCCCAATATCAGCATCAGCCCAATATCAGCATCAGCCCAATATCAGCATCAGCCCAATATCAGCATCAGCCCAATATCAGCATCAGCCCAATATCAGCATCAGCCCAATATCAGCATCAGCCCAATATCAGCATCAGCCCAATATCAGCAACAGCCCAATATCAGCATCAGCCCAATATCAGCATCAGCCCAATATCAGCATCAGCCCAATATCAGCATCAGCCCAATATCAGCATCAGCCCAATATCAGCATCAGCCCAATATCAGCATCAGCCCAATATCAGCATCAGCCCAATATCAGCATCAGCCCAATATCAGCATCAGCCCAATATCAGCATCAGCCCAATATCAGCATCAGCCCAATATCAGCATCAGCCCTAGACACTCTGCAGGCCTATAAGCTTGGCTGGGGGCAGAGAAGCAGCCCAATATGATATAATATCAGCTGATGCTGATATTGGGCTGATGCTGATATTGGGCTGATGCTGATATTGGGCTGATGCTGATATTGGGCTGATGCTGATATTGGGCTGATGCTGATATTGGGCTGATGCTGATATTGGGCTGATGCTGATATTGGGCTGATGCTGATATTGGGCTGATGCTGATATTGGGCTGATGCTGATATTGGGCTGATGCTGATATTGGGCTGATGCTGATATTGGGCTGATGCTGATATTGGGCTGATGCTGATATTGGGCTGATGCTGATATTGGGCTGATGCTGATATTGGGCTGATGCTGATATTGGGCTGATGCTGATATTGGGCTGATGCTGATATTGGGCTGATGCTGATATTGGGCTGATGCTGATATTGGGCTGATGCTGATATTGGGCTGATGCTGATATTGGGCTGATGCTGATATTGGGCTGATGCTGATATTGGGCTGATGCTGATATTGGGCTGATGCTGATATTGGGCTGATGCTGATATTGGGCTGATGCTGATATTGGGCTGATGCTGATATTGGGCTGATGCTGATATTGGGCTGATGCTGATATTGGGCTGATGCTGATATTGGGCTGATGCTGATATTGGGCTGATGCTGATATTGGGCTGATGCTGATATTGGGCTGATGCTGATATTGGGCTGATGCTGATATTGGGCTGATGCTGATATTGGGCTGATGCTGATATTGGGCTGATGCTGATATTGGGCTGATGCTGATATTGGGCTGATGCTGATATTGGGCTGATGCTGATATTGGGCTGATGCTGATATTGGGCTGATGCTGATATTGGGCTGATGCTGAAATTGGGCTGATGCTGATATTGGGCTGATGCTGATATTGGGCTGATGCTGATATTGGGCTGATGCTGATATTGGGCTGATGCTGATATTGGGCTGATGCTGATATTGGGCTGATGCTGATATTGGGCTGATGCTGATATTGGGCTGATGCTGATATTGGGCTGATGCTGATATTGGGCTGATGCTGATATTGGGCTGAT
>NW_027638681.1:0-17353 GCF_951216825.1 Electrona antarctica
CGGACGGACGGACGTGTGTAGAGAGATGAGAAGGAGCACCAACCTGAGGGAGGATGAAGGAAGGAGACAGCACTAATCCACTCTGGGCGGGAACCCTTTTTGGTGTTCTTAAGCATTATGTTATACTTTATTATAGCCATTGAAAAATAGCAGATCTACAAGCTCGTAGTGCGGCACCGAGTGTCGTGAAAATGTGGCGCAAATCTTTGAATATATATTCTTTCAGAGCGAACCTTTTAACTCAAATCTTTGCTTCATGGGGGGTCCCTGGAACAACATATTTTCAGATGGGGGTCGGCGGCCAAATACAGATGATTCTGGGGGTCCTTGACATGGTAATGTTTGAGCACCACTGACACAGAAACATCAGAAAACTGTCAGTATTTAGAAGATATTTGTAGAATCGTCCTCAGGCGTAAACGGGTTAAAAGAGTTATGGTCACATAGGAGACGAGGAAGACGGAACTCCCTGCTGCCGAGAGAGAGGTGTGGGAAACCCACGCACGCACACTTCAAAGAGCAGCCCCATCAGAGTGTGTGTTTGCGTGCGTGTGTCTGTGTGTCTGGGTGAGTGGGTGGGTGGGTGGCGAGGGGGGAAATTCGACTAAAGGTGGTTACACATTGTCGCTGCCTTTTGCAGATCTGAAAGTAGTAGACTATCACTAGCTGTCAGCCTGTCACCAACACCCCACTAGACGGCTGCGGTAAAAGGATCAAATCGAAGAAAAAAAACTTCATGCGAACGAAACATCCGACGGCAGTGTGCAAACGTGATTAACACATTGAAAGCAAGGTCGATTTTGCTTGTTTACGTCCCACGAAAGTCGTTCCGATATTCAGCCGAAAATATGTAACAGAAACGTGAACCTCCATGAGGAATGCCACTGATTTTCAACATTGTGTAGCCCCACCAGCCAAGACCCAGCCTGCAACAGCCCTGTAGCCCCCCAGCCCACAGCCAAGACCCAGCCTGCAACAGCCCTGTAGCCCCCCCCAGCCCCCAGCCAAGACCCAGCCTGCAACAGCCCTGTAGCCCCCCAGCCCACAGCCAAGACCCAGCCCCATTGGCACGACAGGTTGCGCGTGGGTCTGGTGAGTGGGAGCCGCGGGTTCAATTCCCTGCTTCCGCGCAATGCTACAATCTGGCGTAGTCGGCAGGACGTGGAGCGTGATATCCTCGCGTGAGGGACATGAGGGACGTGAGGGACGTGAGGGACATGAGGGACATGAGGGACGTGATGGACGTGAGGGACGTGAGGGACATGAGGGACATGAGGGACATGAGGGACGTGAGGGACGTGAGGGACATCGTGTGCAGCGGTCAGAACAGAACTGTTGCAGCCTGCAACAGCCCTGCCAATCAGGGCTCAGCCCTTTTGGCACGGTAGGTTGTGCGTTGGTCTGGTAGAGTGGGAGGCCTGGTTCAATCCGTTGGTCTGGTAGAGTGGGTGGCCTGGTTCAATCCGTTGGTCTGGTAGAGTGGGTGGCCTGGTTCAATCCGTTGGTCTGGTAGAGTGGGAGGCCTGGTTCAATCCGTTGGTCTGGTAGAGTGGGTGGCCTGGTTCAATCCGTTGGTCTGGTAGAGTGGGAGGCCTGGTTCAATCCGTTGGTCTGGTAGAGTGGGAGGCCTGGTTCAATCCGTTGGTCTGGTAGAGTGGGAGGCCTGGTTCAATCCGTTGGTCTGGTAGAGTGGGAGGCCTGGTTCAATCCGTTGGTCTGGTAGAGTGGGAGGCCTGGTTCAATCCGTTGGTCTGGTAGAGTGGGAGGCCTGGTTCAATCCGTTGGTCTGGTAGAGTGGGAGGCCTGGTTCAATCCGTTGGTCTGGTAGAGTGGGAGGCCTGGTTCAATCCGTTGGTCTGGTAGAGTGGGAGGCCTGGTTCAATCCGTTGGTCTGGTAGAGTGGGAGGCCTGGTTCAATCCGTTGGTCTGGCCAGTGGGAGGCCTGGTTCAATCCGTTGGTCTGGTAGAGTGGGAGGCCTGGTTCAATCCGTTGGTCTGGCCAGTGGGAGGCCTGGTTCAATCCGTTGGTCTGGTAGAGTGGGAGGCCTGGTTCAATCCGTTGGTCTGGCCAGTGGGAGGCCTGGTTCAATCCGTTGGTCTGGTAGAGTGGGAGGCCTGGTTCAATCCGTTGGTCTGGTAGAGTGGGTGGCCTGGTTCAATCCGTTGGTCTGGTAGAGTGGGAGGCCTGGTTCAATCCGTTGGTCTGGTAGAGTGGGAGGCCTGGTTCAATCCGTTGGTCTGGTAGAGTGGGAGGCCTGGTTCAATCCGTTGGTCTGGTAGAGTGGGAGGCCTGGTTCAATCCGTTGGTCTGGCCAGTGGGAGGCCTGGTTCAATCCGTTGGTCTGGCCAGTGGGAGGCCTGGTTCAATCCGTTGGTCTGGTAGAGTGGGTGGCCTGGTTCAATCCGTTGGTCTGGTAGAGTGGGAGGCCTGGTTCAATCCGTTGGTCTGGTAGAGTGGGAGGCCTGGTTCAATCCGTTGGTCTGGTAGAGTGGGAGGCCTGGTTCAATCCGTTGGTCTGGTAGAGTGGGAGGCCTGGTTCAATCCGTTGGTCTGGTAGAGTGGGTGGCCTGGTTCAATCCGTTGGTCTGGTAGAGTGGGAGGCCTGGTTCAATCCGTTGGTCTGGTAGAGTGGGTGGCCTGGTTCAATCCGTTGGTCTGGTAGAGTGGGAGGCCTGGTTCAATCCGTTGGTCTGGTAGAGTGGGAGGCCTGGTTCAATCCGTTGGTCTGGTAGAGTGGGAGGCCTGGTTCAATCCGTTGGTCTGGCCAGTGGGAGGCCTGGTTCAATCCGTTGGTCTGGTAGAGTGGGAGGCCTGGTTCAATCCGTTGGTCTGGCCAGTGGGAGGCCTGGTTCAATCCGTTGGTCTGGTAGAGTGGGAGGCCTGGTTCAATCCGTTGGTCTGGTAGAGTGGGTGGCCTGGTTCAATCCGTTGGTCTGGTAGAGTGGGTGGCCTGGTTCAATCCGTTGGTCTGGTAGAGTGGGTGGCCTGGTTCAATCCGTTGGTCTGGTAGAGTGGGTGGCCTGGTTCAATCCGTTGGTCTGGTAGAGTGGGTGGCCTGGTTCAATCCGTTGGTCTGGCCAGTGGGTGGCCTGGTTCAATCCGTTGGTCTGGCCAGTGGGAGGCCTGGTTCAATCCGTTGGTCTGGTAGAGTGGGTGGCCTGGTTCAATCCGTTGGTCTGGCCAGTGGGAGGCCCGGGTCATCTATAGTATAGATACTATACTATACTATACTATACTATACTATACTATACTATACTATACTATACTATACTATACTATACTGTTATCTTGGAGATGCCCACCCAGACACTGTACGGTTATCTTGGAGAGGCCCACCCATATCGGGGCGACTGTGGCTCAAGAGGTAGAGCAGGTCGTCCAATGATCCATGGGTCGGCGGTTCGAATCCCGGCTCCTCCTGTCTACATGTCGAAGTGTCCTTGGACAAGACACTGAACCCCAAATTGCTCCCGATGTGCTGGTTGGTACCTTGCATGGCTTCCGCCGCCATCGGTGTATGAATGTGTGTGTGAATGGGTGAATGTAATGCACAATCTATGTAAAGCGCCTTGGATAAAGGCGCTATATAAATGCACCATTTACCATTTACCACCCAGACACTGTACGGTTATCTTGGAGAGGCCCACCCAGACACTGTACGGTTATCTTGGAGAGGCCCACCCAGACACTGTATGGTTATCTTGGAGAGGCCCACCCAGACACTGTATGGTTATCTTGGATAGGCCCACCCAGACACTGTACGGTTATCTTGGAGAGGCCCACCCAGACACTGTACGGTTATCTTGGAGAGGCCCACCCAGACACTGTATGGTTATCTTGGAGAGGCCCACCCAGACACTGTACGGTTATCTTGGAGAGGCCCACCCAGACACTGTATGGTTATCTTGGAGAGGCCCACCCAGACACTGTACGGTTATCTTGGAGAGGCCCACCCAGACACTGTACGGTTATCTTGGAGAGGCCCACCCAGACACTGTACGGTTATCTTGGAGAGGCCCACCCAGACACTGTATGGTTATCTTGGAGAGGCCCACCCAGACACTGTACGGTTATCTTGGAGAGGCCCACCCAGACACTGTACGGTTATCTTGGAGAGGCCCACCCAGACACTGTATGGTTATCTTGGAGAGGCCCACCCAGACACTGTACGGTTATCTTGGAGAGGTCCACCCAGACACTGTACGGTTATCTTGGAGAGGCCCACCCAGACACTGTACGGTTATCTTGGAGAGGCCCACCCAGACACTGTACGGTTATCTTGGAGAGGCCCACCCAGACACTGTACGGTTATCTTGGAGAGGCCCACCCAGACACTGTACGGTTATCTTGGAGAGGCCCACCCAGACACTGTATGGTTATCTTGGAGAGGCCCACCCAGACACTGTACGGTTATCTTGGAGAGGCCCACCCAGACACTGTACGGTTATCTTGGAGAGGCCCACCCAGACACTGTACGGTTATCTTGGAGAGGCCCACCCAGACACTGTACGGTTATCTTGGAGAGGCCCACCCAGACACTGTACGGTTATCTTGGAGAGGCCCACCCAGACACTGTATTGTTATCTTGGAGAGGCCCACCCAGACACTGTACGGTTATCTTGGAGAGGCCCACCCAGACACTGTACGGTTATCTTGGAGAGGCCCACCCAGACACTGTATGGTTATCTTGGAGAGGCCCACCCAGACACTGTACGGTTATCTTGGAGAGGCCCACCCAGACACTGCACGGTTATCTTGGAGAGGCCCACCCAGACATCTCACAAGATCTTACAGGAACATCAACGAGATATTGCGTGCGTGCGTGCGTGCGTGCGTGCGTGCGTGCGTGCGTGCGTGCGTGCGTGCGTGCGTTTGTGCACGCAACGCAAGGTAGGCCTATTGCACGAAGCTCGAAGCGTAACATCTCCCCAGCCCAAACAACTAGCTTGGCTCAGCAGTATTATTACATTTTGGTGCTCACATGGGAGACCTAATGGTGTGTTTATCAAACATATCAAAGCATTCTCCCTGCTCTGTACACAGTGCTTAGAAAACACAACCACACACTAAGTTAGTTGTCTGGTGTCAGCTAGTTGGCCTGCTTGGAGAACATGGTCTAACACAGGGGTTCTCAACGTTTTTGGCCGGGGACCCCCGGAAATGCTTTGGCAATGTCTCGGGACCCCCGCCCCGCCCCCTCCCGACCCCCAATATAAATTGACTGCTACAATAACCTTAAACCATTTTGGGCGGGAACCCCTTTTGGTGTTTTAAGCAGTTATAATTTAGCTATTGAAAAATAGCAGACCTACAAGCTCATAGCGCGCCACCGAGTGGCGCGCTACGAGCTTGTAGGTCTGCTATTTTTGAAAAATCGGAAAATAATTTGGGGACCCCCTAAAATAATTTGGCGACCCCCCGAGGGATCGCGACCCACGGGTTGAGAACCCCTGGTCTAACACAGTGGTTCCCAAAGTGGGGTCCGGGGACCCCCAGGGGTCCTTGAGAGAGTTCCAGGGGGTACCCAGCTAAATGATAGTTTGGAACCAAATGGACCCTTATGGGTCTGTAACTCAGTTAGGGTCCATTTGGTTCCATTTGTACACTATCAGAGTTACATTAACATTGATATTTCAATATGAATTGAGGGTCCCAGAGATAGAAATGCCATTAAATGGGGGGTCCGTAGACTATATGCATGTCAAACTGGGGGTACTTGAAATTAAACGGGTTGAGAATCACTGCTAGAGCTGTAAAAATCTTCTCTTATGGGGGTCCCTGGCATAAATGGGAGCTCCACGGGGTAATTAGTGTCAATTTGGGGGTCCTTGGCATGAAAAAGTTGTATGCATGTACTATGTAAACTCTTAATGTCTATTTTCCAGCCATTCAGTTGCAAAAAAATTAAAATAAAATAAAAACTTTTTTTTTTTTTTTGGGGGGACCCCCACAAATTATTTGGCGACCCCCCGGGGGGTCGCGACCCACGGGTTGAGAACCCCTGGTCTAACAAACCACACATCACTCCTTAGAGAGTACAGTTGCAAAACTAATCATGATCAGCAAAGAAATAAAGATATTTTACAATTTACAATTTACAATGTAGGCATTTAGCAGACGCTCTTAATCCAGAGCGATTTACATTAAGCAAGAACAAAAAGCATGGGAATAGATCACATATATAAACAGCATTTATCAAGAAACATGCGTAAGCTAAGAACGTAACTAGAACATATCTATATATAAAGACACTATACATATAAGCTATACATATATATTATACTATGCTGTACTTTTATTGTGCTGTCTACATGACGTGCTATAAGTCTTTTTCAAATCCTAACTAAGTCTAAAAAAGTGCTGTCTAAGGGGGTAGGGTAAGTGCTATGGGCCATGGTGGAGTCTGAAAAGGTGGGTTTTCAAACTACGGCGGAAGATCGGGAGTGATGCTGCAGTTCTGATTGCCACGGGAAGTGCGTTCCACAGTTTTGGGGCCAGAAGGGAGAAGAGTTTGGGACGTGTGGAGCGTTGGCCCGGCGTTTTTAGTGAGGGTACTTCCAGCTTCCCTGCGTTGGCTGATCTGAGTGCTCGGGAGGGTTTGTAGGGCTCAATCATGCTTGCAAGATATGGGGGAGCCATACCTTTGGTTGCTTTGAATGCCAGCATCAGAGTTTTGTATTCTGTGCGGGCAGCGACCGGGAGCCAGTGCAGGGAGCGGAGCAGGGGGGAGACATGTGAGAATTTTGGCTGGTTGAAGACCAAGCGAGCTGCGGCATTTTGGATCAGTTGGAGAGGCTTAAGTGCACATGCCGGTAGGCCAGTGAGGAGGGAGTTACAATAGTCAAGTTTTGACTACTATTTAAACTATATATAGTTTTTAAACTATATATATATATATAATAATATATAACTATATATATATATTACATATACCTGTCTTACTCCAGTGATCGAACAAGTACTCACATGTTTTAACTTAACAAAGTATATCAATAACCTATATTGTGGAAATACAAGTATACTTATACTATACGTATATTTCACCAGTTTTCAAATGTATAAAAAATCGTGCGTGTGCGAGAGTTGAAAAGAACCCGGAGGTTGCCAGTTTGTCTCTCGACTCTCCCACACACTTCTTTCATCTTAACCCGTCCTGGGCGGGAACCCCTTTTGGTGTTTTAAGCATTATGTAATACTTTAGCTATTGAAAAATAGCAGATCTACAAGCTCATAGCGTGCCACCGAGTGGCGTGCTACGAGCTTGTAGATCTGCTATTTTTGAAAAGTTGTGAAAATGTGGTGCAAATCTTTGAATATATTCTTTCAGAGCGAACGTTTTTAACTAAAATCTTTGCTTCTGGAACAACATATTTTCAGGTGAGGGTCGGCGGCCAATTACATATATTTGTCGGTATTGAGTACCAGTGATATAGAAACATAGGAATTTCAGAAAACTGTCATGATTTAGAAGACATTTTTTTAAATTCCGACGTCAGGCCTAAATGGGTTAAATATCGGTCCTCCCACTAGGTGAGCGGAAGGAACACCTCTTCAAAACATCTCTCTTGTTGTGATCAAAGTAGTGAGCGAGCCGCCCACTAAGGGTACAGTGCTGCTGATGCAGGTAGGTAGCTAGCTAGGGACTAAGTACAGACAGTAGGTAGGTAGCTAGCTAGGGACTAGGGATCCAGACAGGGACATGCAGAGAGTGTTACACAGGCAGGGGCTGAAATCTCGTAAGAGGGCACTTTTTGAACAAAAAGACCACTTGACAACCCATACATCCACACAGAAATGTCCTATCTGATTGCATTAAACAACATTAAACGATGTTAAACTCACTTTGCATGTTGCTTTGCCACTCGATTTGCCACTCGATGTGCCATTCCCTTTAAGCATGCGCATACCCTCTATAGGGTATTGATATACCTTTAGTTAAGTTAAAACGTATGAGTACTTGTTCGATCACTGGTATATATATATAGTTTAACATCTTTTTTTTTGCTGATCATGATTAGTTTTGCAACTGTACTCTCTAAGGAGTGATGTGTGGTTTGTTAGACATGTGGTTCCCAAACTTTTTCATGTCAAGGACCCCCAAATTGACACTAATTACCCCGTGGACCCCCATTTGAAAAATATATGCCTGCAGGGTCCCCCATAAGAGAATATTTGTACATCTCTAGCAGTGATTCTCAACCCTAAGTAGTACAATTTACTCAAGTATTGTACTTGAGTAAAATTGTTACTTCCTTTAGTATTTCCGATTTCTGATTACCCCGCACAACACCCCCCCCCCCCCCCCCCCCCCCCCCCGGGTGTTCAGGGGGAGGTGTGGTGTGGTCTCTCACACCTCTGCACCAACCGAGTGTGAGAGACTTCTTTTTTTTTTATCGATCCTGACATTTCTGCATCTCTGTCAGAGACTTACTTACTGGGTGAATGTAATGCACAATCTATGTAAAGGTGTGTGAATGTGTGTGTGAATGGGTGAATGTAATGCACAATCTATGTAAAGGTGTGTGAATGTGTGTGTGAATGGGTGAATGTAATGCACAATCTATGTAGAGGTGTGTGAATGTGTGTGTGAATGGGTGAATGTGATGCACCATCTATGTAAAGAGCCTTGGATAAAGGCGCTATATAAATGCTCCATTTACCATTTACGTGTGTGGTCTCTCTCTCTCTCTCTCTCTCTCTCTCTCTCTCTCTCTCTCTCTCTCTCTCTCTCTCTCTCTCTCTCTCTCTCTGAGGAAATTAGGGAGGAAACGCTGGTGGACGATCAATGATCCAGAAGGGCAGCGTGGAGGCAGATCAGGAGTCCAGGTCTGTGTGTAGATCCTCTGGAGGACTCTGGGGCGTTGGGCCGTCTCATAGAGGACTCTGGGCCGTCTCATAGAGGACTCTGGGCCGTCTCATAGAGGACTCTGGGCGTTGGGCCGTCTCATAGAGGACTCTGGGGCGTTGGGCCGTCTCATAGAGGACTCTGGGGCGTTGGGCCGTCTCATAGAGGACTCTGGGGCGTTGGGCCGTCTCATAGAGGACTCTGGGGCGTTGGGCCGTCTCATAGAGGACTCTGGGGCGTTGGTCCGTCTCATAGAGGACTCTGGGGCGTTGGTCCGTCTCATAGAGGACTCTGGGGCGTTGGGCCGTCTCATAGAGGACTCTGGGGCATTGGGCCGTCTCATAGAGGACTCTGGGGCATTGGGCAGTCTCATAGAGGACTCTGGGCCGTCTCATAGAGGACTCTGGGGCGTTGGTCCGTCTCATAGAGGACTCTGGGGCGTTGGGCCGTCTCATAGAGGACTCTGGGGCGATGGGCCGTCTCATAGAGGACTCTGGGGCATTGGGCCGTCTCATAGAGGACTCTGGGGCGTCTCATAGAGGACTCTGGGGCGTCTCATAGAGGACTCTGGGGCGTCTCATAGAGGACTCTGGGGCGTTGGGCCGTCTCATAGAGGACTCTGGGGCGTTGGGCCGTCTCATAGAGGACTCTGGGGCGTTGGGCAGTCTCATAGAGGACTCTGGGGCGTTGGGCAGTCTCATAGAGGACTCTGGGGCGTTGGGCCGTCTCATAGAGGACTCTGGGCCGTCTCATAGAGGACTCTGGGCCGTCTCATAGAGGACTCTGGGGCGTTGGGCCGTCTCATAGAGGACTCTGGGGCGTCTCATAGAGGACTCTGGGCCGTCTCATAGAGGACTCTGGGCCGTCTCATAGAGGACTCTGGGGCGTTGGGCCGTCTCATAGAGGACTCTGGGCCGTCTCATAGAGGACTCTGGGGCGTTGGGCCGTCTCATAGAGGACTCTGGGCCGTCTCATAGAGGACTCTGGGCGTTGGGCCGTCTCATAGAGGACTCTGGGCCGTCTCATAGAGGACTCTGGGCCGTCTCATAGAGGACTCTGGGGCGTTGGGCCGTCTCATAGAGGACTCTGGGCCGTCTCATAGAGGACTCTGGGGCGTCTCATAGAGGACTCTGGGGCGTTGGGCCGTCTCATAGAGGACTCTGGGCGTTGGGCCGTCTCATAGAGGACTCTGGGGCGATGGGCCGTCTCATAGAGGACTCTGGGCCGTCTCATAGAGGACTCTGGGCCGTCTCATAGAGGACTCTGGTTATTGGGCCGTCTCATAGAGGACTCTGGGGCGTCTCATAGAGGACTCTGGTTATTGGGCCGTCTCATAGAGGACTCTGGGCCGTCTCATAGAGGACTCTGGGCCGTCTCATAGAGGACTCTGGGCCGTCTCATAGAGGACTCTGGGCCGTCTCATAGAGGACTCTGGGCGTTGGGCCGTCTCATAGAGGACTCTGGTTATTGGGCCGTCTCATAGAGGACTCTGGGCCGTCTCATAGAGGACTCTGGTTATTGGGCCGTCTCATAGAGGACTCTGGGCCGTCTCATAGAGGACTCTGGGGCGTTGGTCCGTCTCATAGAGGACTCTGGGCCGTCTCATAGAGGACTCTGGTTATTGGGCCGTCTCATAGAGGACTCTGGGCCGTCTCATAGAGGACTCTGGGCCGTCTCATAGAGGACTCTGGGACTCTGGGCCGTCTCATAGAGGACTCTGGGCCGTCTCATAGAGGACTCTGGGCCGTCTCATAGAGGACTCTGGGCCGTCTCATAGAGGACTCTGGGGCGTTGGTCCGTCTCATAGAGGACTCTGGGCGTTGGGCCGTCTCATAGAGGACTCTGGGCCGTCTCATAGAGGACTCTGGGGCGTTGGGCCGTCTCATAGAGGACTCTGGGCCGTCTCATAGAGGACTCTGGGCCGTCTCATAGAGGACTCTGGGGCGATGGGCCGTCTCATAGAGGACTCTGGGGCGTTGGGCCGTCTCATAGAGGACTCTGAGGCGTTGGGCCGTCTCATAGAGGACTCTGGGCCGTCTCATAGAGGACTCTGGGCCGTCTCATAGAGGACTCTGGGCCGTCTCATAGAGGACTCTGGGCCGTCTCATAGAGGACTCTGGGCCGTCTCATAGAGGACTCTGGGGCGTTGGGCCGTCTCATAGAGGACTCTGGGCCGTCTCATAGAGGACTCTGGGGCGTTGGGCCGTCTCATAGAGGACTCTGGGGCGATGGGCCGTCTCATAGAGGACTCTGGGCCGTCTCATAGAGGACTCTGGGACTCTGGGCCGTCTCATAGAGGACTCTGGGACTCTGGGCCGTCTCATAGAGGACTCTGGGCCGTCTCATAGAGGACTCTGGGACTCTGGGCCGTCTCATAGAGGACTCTGGGCCGTCTCATAGAGGACTCTGGGGCGTTGGGCCGTCTCATAGAGGACTCTGGGCCGTCTCATAGAGGACTCTGGGCCGTCTCATAGAGGACTCTGGGCCGTCTCATAGAGGACTCTGGGGCGTTGGTCCGTCTCATAGAGGACTCTGGGCGTTGGGCCGTCTCATAGAGGACTCTGGGCGTTGGGCCGTCTCATAGAGGACTCTGGGCGTTGGGCCGTCTCATAGAGGACTCTGGGCCGTCTCATAGAGGACTCTGGGCGTTGGGCCGTCTCATAGAGGACTCTGGGCCGTCTCATAGAGGACTCTGGGCGTTGGGCCGTCTCATAGAGGACTCTGGGCCGTCTCATAGAGGACTCTGGGCGTTGGGCCGTCTCATAGAGGACTCTGGGCGTTGGGCCGTCTCATAGAGGACTCTGGGCCGTCTCATAGAGGACTCTGGGCCGTCTCATAGAGGACTCTGGGGCGTTGGGCCGTCTCATAGAGGACTCTGGGCCGTCTCATAGAGGACTCTGGGCCGTCTCATAGAGGACTCTGGGCGTTGGGCCGTCTCATAGAGGACTCTGGGCCGTCTCATAGAGGACTCTGGGCCGTCTCATAGAGGACTCTGGGCCGTCTCATAGAGGACTCTGGGGCGTTGGGCCGTCTCATAGAGGACTCTGGGCCGTCTCATAGAGGACTCTGGGCCGTCTCATAGAGGACTCTGGGCGTTGGGCCGTCTCATAGAGGACTCTGGGGCGCTCTCGCTCTCACTCTCTCTCTCGTGCGTGCGTGCGTGCGTGCGTGCGTGCGTGCGTGCGTGCGTGCGTGCGTGCGTGCGTGCGTGCGTGCGTGCGTGCGTCTTTACTACAGCAGCACTGAGCAGTTGGAAGCTTCGTTTTGCATAATGTGTTGGAAATGAGGTTATAATGACGTTATAAAGACATAACGAGACCAGGTGTTTTGTCTGAGCTTCGGCGGGTGCTCAGGAGAAGAGGAGATCGTTTTTATGTTTGTGTTAAAACAGAAGTCACTTAATGGCCATATGGGTTCCATACCCCGACCACAAGGCCATATGGGTTCCATACCCCGGGCACCGACAATGCAGAGTATGAATAGCACGGATTGGTTGCGGTGAGTCGTGCGGTAACTTAGTACCTGTAGCTGTGTACCGTGTAGCTCAGCAAACCATCTGCCAGATAAAGATACTGACAATAAGTCTATTTACTATTGAATATCTACATTAGTTTCCCTCCAGGAAGTGTGCCACATTTTGAATGCATCATGTCAGTTGATCAAGTCGGGCATGTCAGCTGACTATAGAGTCTAGCCAGTTCATCAATAGCATCTGTCCACACGGTGACATTTTGTTTACGGGAAGAGTGGCTGTGTATGAAGAGCTGTGACAAGCATTGTACTGCAATGAGACACCATTACATCTATCATCGCAAGGCCGAAGCCAGCATTGTATGTGAAGGATCACTCCAGTTGATCTGGCTTGTTAACTGTGTGCCCTTGGATTTTGTGAGCGGTTGTAACACGCACGCACGGTCGCACGCGCGGTCGCACGCACGCACGCACGCACGCACGCACGCACGCACGCACGCACGCACGCACGCACGCACGCACACACACAAAGTCTGAGTGGTAAATGTAGGGGAGAGCCGCCACGGTTGTAACGCGTCATGGTCGTAACATGCACGTTATCTCTTGATTGGTTATCTCATGACGCCATCGCGTCAGTATGTGTACAGCAACGTACTCTACGTGCCCAGGAAGTTTGAAGTGTTTACCTTTAATTATTGGCGAAAAACTGACTTTTCTCAAAATGCGTAACATTTTACACCTGGAGTATGGGCTACAATTTTTTTCTTTGATGTTGGTGATGGTTGGTGATGTTAGTTTGCATCGTGTTTAGACGGAATGCACGTTCATTCTGGTATGTAAGCAACGCCAAAGAACAACTTGCAAAAGTGGGTCAATTGTAACACACGCCATACCATTAACACTTAGCGCGCCATTGCCGACGATTAAAGTCAATTGAAGCCTAATTTTGATACTGACGCTTAACGCCATTGCCGACGGCCTTCGGCAATTGAGCTTTTATAGCGTGTTCGATTGCTTGAGCCAAAATGCTACTCACGTTAGCCGGTTAGCTAGCTGTGTTGTTAGCACAGCACTGGATCGCCCATCTTAGATCGTCGTCGCCATAAGAATCCATTCTATCCATTTCTTTCAATCGCCTGTATCTCCTATTCCTTGTCCCAGATGGCATTTTGGTCAAAACAGCGTTTCTTTGACGGCACAGATCGGACGATGTAGAGCTCTCCAGAGCTCCGGTCTGGCTTCAGATGGTAAACAAGGCCTGTCCGCTCCGTGTAGCTTCCTAGGTTATGACTACTGCTCATGGACCGGAAATGGCGGCTTTTCAAAATAAGAGCTCAAATTAAAAGAATGCTGGCGTGAATTAGATCCTAATTTTTCAATAAATGCTAGCCTAAGTGTTAAATACCATTATATGTCATATTTGCATATTTGACATATTGGAAAGTAATCGTGGAAAGTAATTTCTCTATGGAGAATAACATGGGCTATTGTGGTCCAAAAATAAACAAGCTGTCTCTGCGTTATTGTCAGGATGTTGTCTCTGTATCAGTCATATATGATCTAGCGATCTAGCGAAAATGTAACTAATTCAGCAGCAGTAACATTAGCGTTTTCTCTCAGTCAGTTGATTCTTAATATCCATATGAGCCCGGCCGGGGCTCACAGTTCTTATATGAGGTGATCTAAAATCCCCCTATGGGGATTATAATGCAAATAAAAAGTACACGAACCTGTGGATTTGCGCCCTCTACCGATATTGAGGTCAGACTTCGGTGCTCTATAGAAATTGTACATTGGTTTTGTCTTAAGTGTGTCTATACCAAATACCAAATACATGTGTCTGACAGATCTGTGTCAGATGCATCTCAATCGAGTCCAAGTGACCATCAGGTAATGCAAAAGTTTTCCCAGAATTCAGATGCCGTGGTTAAAATTCGTAGACAAGCAATAGCCTCATAAAACGTGACGTTTCCTTGAAACCAACTAAATTGACTGCCAGTGCAGCGGGGGGGGGGGGGGGGGGACGGGACGGGACTTGAAATGTCCTTAAATGAGCTGCGGACATGTCTGCTCTGAAGGCATAAAACAGCTTGCTAAGCGGGATCTCCTTTTCTTTGCGGTGCACACACCATGTTCTAGTGAATAGCCAAGTAGAAAAAAACCCACTTACCCATCAACTCTTCACTTTTTAATATAAATAGTCAGCATCTTCAGGGTTTTCTCTCTCTCTCTCTCTCTCTCTCTCTGTCTCTCTCTCTCTCTCTCTCTTTTTAACATTTGCTATTTCATTTCGGCGATACACTCACTCTGTCATATACGACTCATAACACGTTGCATTTGGACACGTTATATGAGCCTGCAGGTCAGCTACTTTTGGCCTGTGACACCGTCCTGTACAATTAAGTATGATTCCGGCGTAACCATGCTTTCCTTCTCCTCCTCGCCAGCTCAGCGGTCTGCCAGGCAGGGCAGGGTGACCAGCTCAGCGGTCTGCCAGGCAGGGCAGGGTGACCAGCTCAGCGGTCTGCCAGGCAGGGCAGGGTGACTTGCTGTTTTCACCAGCAACTCATTTGTCATCCATTTTCTAGTCTTACTCTTAACTATAGATTGACAGAATTAAGTGCAACATAGTTTTTGGGGAAACCTTCCAGCCTATACACAGAATTTGCCTGCAGGTGTTCATTGCATTGATCTTGTGGAAGACCACATACATAAACGCTACTTCATGTTCTTTAAAGGAAGGCTTTAGGGTGTGTGTTCAGTAACAGGGTGTCTCTGTAGGGTGCGTGTTCAGTAACAGTGTGTCTCTGTAGGGTGTGCGTTCAGTAACAGGGTGTGTGTTCAGTAACAGGGTGTCTCTGTAGGGTGTGTGTTCAGTAACAGGGTGTGTGTTCAGTAACAGGGTCTCCCTGTCTCTGTAGGGTTCAGTAAAAGGGTCTCCCTGTCTCTGTAGGGTCAGGATTTAGAAGACATTTGTAGAATCGTCCTCAGGTCACAATGGGTTAACATCTTTCTCCATGATGACGATTATTATTCATAATGTGTTTTGGGTGTCTGTGAACCCTCGCTCTACGTGACGCTGTCTCGTTGAATTAGCAACCGTCCCACTTCCTCTCGGAACCAAGTGACTCCAGAGTCGGAACACGTTGTTGGTTTAGTATTTTACAATGTGACTCTTGTTCTGGTACTGTAGTGGGTTGTAAATCCTTCCAGAACAGAACCTGACACAAATACTGTACCAAAAATATTCTCTTTATTTAGCTACCAATTCCCTGGAGGCTGTGGAGCAGCACCGTCTGTGACGCTGTGTCAGACAGTGAATCTGTATGTATAGAGGGTATGCGCGTGACATCATCGTCAAACCAGGAAGTTATGCAGGAACGCCTACTGAGTGGCAAAAAACTACTTTCCTGGCCTCGACAGCCCCATGCATCCAAACAGAAAAACAGAAACAGAAAATCTGATTGCATTAAACAACGTTAAACAATGTTAAACTCACTTTTCCTGTTGCTTTGCCACTCACTTTAAGCACCCTCTCTACGTGAACTAGGGCTTTGTGTTATACATAAGGGTGCATTTCTCTAGGTGGTCCTCAGACGAAGCCTTCCGTTGTCCCTCCATACATCTGGCCCGCTCGTCTTCGTCTACTTTGTGATGCTGAGTCTTTGAGTACGTCCATGTATGTTAACTCATTTAGGCCTGACGTCGAAATTAAAAAAAAATCTTCTAAATTCTGACAGTTTTCTGAAATAACTGTTTCTGTATCAGTGGTGCTCAATATTTCATGTCAAGGACCCCAAAAATGATATGTAATTGGCCGCCAACCCCCATCTGAAAATATGTTGTTCCAGGAACCAGCATAAGCAAAGGTTTGAGTTAAAACGTTCGCTGTGAAAGAATATATAATTCAAAAATTTGCGCCACATTTTCACGATTTTTCAAAAAATATTTTTCAATAGCTAAATTATAGCATAATGTTTACAACACCAAAAGGGGTTCCCGTCCAACATGGGTTAATGTGGGACGGCCTTATGACCGATCCCTGTGTGTTGGTTGATTGGTTCCCACAGCACCAATGTTCTGGTTGATTGGTTCCCACAGCACCAATGTTCTGGCTGGCAGTTCTTGATGTCTTTGGCATAAAGAACCTGATGGCTCCGGGCTGCTGCTGTTTTCCCCTCGGTATATTAAATTCCCTCACACATGATTCTTGTTAGCTAATATCTAACAAACATGTTAATTCTCGCTGATGTTATGAGTACGGCACCCTGCACGCCTATAGACTGCTGCGGGGTTGGTTTCAGGGTCCAGCATTCGCTATAAATAGGAGAACAGACTATCGTTGTATAAAAGAGGCTGAGTGATTTGTCGGGCGAGGTTGGAGTTCCATATACTGGCCGTATAGCTGTCCAGGGCCCTCCATGCAAGTGCCTTCCTCACTTTCAGATCTTGCTCAGTATTGTGATTCAGCCCTGCACAGTGCACACTGCTGCATGTCATGCAACAGCCCTTTACATTTTGACCTGAGATCAGATTCTAAAAATGTCTTCTACATCCTGACAGTTTTCTGAAAAAGCCATGTTTCTATGTCAGTCGTTCTTCGATTTTTCAAAAATAGCTAAAGCATAACATAATCCTAACACCAAAAGGGGGTTCCCGCCCAGAATGGGTTAAGACATGGGGCTCCATTTTTCATCACCGCTGAACTCCTTATCCCTAAACTTCTTTGCCCTTTTCTTTTACTCTTTTGAAAAACATGTTTGAATAGTTCAACTAGCCGATCTACATTGACACGTTTGTTAGCTTGTAGACTGGCCATTTTAACTATTCAAAAATCACACCTGTGTGAACTGAGTGGTGCAACCCCCCCCCCCCCCCTCTCTCTCTCTCTCTCTCTCTCTCTCTCTCTCTCTCTCATTAGCTTCAGATTCAGATTCAGATTCAGATACCTTTATTTGCCATTGTGTAAAACACATAGGAATTTGCTTTGACATTAGCGTGTGTGCATTCATTTTTCCTTTTTTCACATGTAACAC
>NW_027638680.1:0-42500 GCF_951216825.1 Electrona antarctica
ACCAATGGGTTAACTCTGTCTTTTAGCTCAGGAGAGAACCAATGGGTTAACTCTGTCTTTTAGCTCAGGAGAGAACCAATGGGTTAACTCTGTCTTTTAGCTCAGGAGAGAACCAATGGGTTAACTCTGTCTTTTAGCTCAGGAGAGAACCAATGGGTTAACTCTGTCTTTTAGCTCAGGAGAGAACCAATGGGTTAACTCTGTCTTTTAGCTCAGGAGAGAACCAATGGGTTAACTCTGTCTTTTAGCTCAGGAGAGAACCAATGGGTTAACTCTGTCTTTTAGCTCAGGAGAGAACCAATGGGTTAACTCTGTCTTTTAGCTCAGGAGAGAACCAATGGGTTAACTCTGTCTTTTAGCTCAGGAGAGAACCAATGGGTTAACTCTGTCTTTTAGCTCAGGAGAGAACCAATGGGTTAACTCTGTCTTTTAGCTCAGGAGAGAACCAATGGGTTAACTCTGTCTTTTAGCTCAGGAGAGAACCAATGGGTTAACTCTGTCTTTTAGCTCAGGAGAGAACCAATGGGTTAACTCTGTCTTTTAGCTCAGGAGAGAACCAATGGGTTAACTCTGTCTTTTAGCTCAGGAGAGAACCAATGGGTTAACTCTGTCTTTTAGCTCAGGAGAGAACCAATGGGTTAACTCTGTCTTTTAGCTCAGGAGAGAACCAATGGGTTAACTCTGTCTTTTAGCTCAGGAGAGAACCAATGGGTTAACTCTGTCTTTTAGCTCAGGAGAGAACCAATGGGTTAACTCTGTCTTTTAGCTCAGGAGAGAACCAATGGGTTAACTCTGTCTTTTAGCTCAGGAGAGAACCAATGGGTTAACTCTGTCTTTTAGCTCAGGAGAGAACCAATGGGTTAACTCTGTCTTTTAGCTCAGGAGAGAACCAATGGGTTAACTCTGTCTTTTAGCTCAGGAGAGAACCAATGGGTTAACTCTGTCTTTTAGCTCAGGAGAGAACCAATGGGTTAACTCTGTCTTTTAGCTCAGGAGAGAACCAATGGGTTAACTCTGTCTTTTAGCTCAGGAGAGAACCAATGGGTTAACTCTGTCTGTTAGCTCAGGAGAGAACCAATGGGTTAACTCTGTCTTTTAGCTCAGGAGAGAACCAATGGGTTAACTCTGTCTTTTAGCTCAGGAGAGAACCAATGGGTTAACTCTGTCTTTTAGCTCAGGAGAGAACCAATGGGTTAACTCTGTCTTTTAGCTCAGGAGAGAACCAATGGGTTAACTCTGTCTTTTAGCTCAGGAGAGAACCAATGGGTTAACTCTGTCTTTTAGCTCAGGAGAGAACCAATGGGTTAACTCTGTCTTTTAGCTCAGGAGAGAACCAATGGGTTAACTCTGTCTTTTAGCTCAGGAGAGAACCAATGGGTTAACTCTGTCTTTTAGCTCAGGAGAGAACCAATGGGTTAACTCTGTCTTTTAGCTCAGGAGAGAACCAATGGGTTAACTCTGTCTTTTAGCTCAGGAGAGAACCAATGGGTTAACTCTGTCTTTTAGCTCAGGAGAGAACCAATGGGTTAACTCTGTCTTTTAGCTCAGGAGAGAACCAATGGGTTAACTCTGTCTTTTAGCTCAGGAGAGAACCAATGGGTTAACTCTGTCTTTTAGCTCAGGAGAGAACCAATGGGTTAACTCTGTCTTTTAGCTCAGGAGAGAACCAATGGGTTAACTCTGTCTTTTAGCTCAGGAGAGAACCAATGGGTTAACTCTGTCTTTTAGCTCAGGAGAGAACCAATGGGTTAACTCTGTCTTTTAGCTCAGGAGAGAACCAATGGGTTAACTCTGTCTTTTAGCTCAGGAGAGAACCAATGGGTTAACTCTGTCTTTTAGCTCAGGAGAGAACCAATGGGTTAACTCTGTCTTTTAGCTCAGGAGAGAACCAATGGGTTAACTCTGTCTTTTAGCTCAGGAGAGAACCAATGGGTTAACTCTGTCTTTTAGCTCAGGAGAGAACCAATGGGTTAACTCTGTCTTTTAGCTCAGGAGAGAACCAATGGGTTAACTCTGTCTTTTAGCTCAGGAGAGAACCAATGGGTTAACTCTGTCTTTTAGCTCAGGAGAGAACCAATGGGTTAACTCTGTCTTTTAGCTCAGGAGAGAACCAATGGGTTAACTCTGTCTTTTCAGAACCAATGGGTTAACTCTGTCTTTTAGAACCAATGGGTTAACTCTGTCTTTTAGAACCAATGGGTTAACTCTGTCTTTTAGAACCAATGGGTTAACTCTGTCTTTTAGAACCAATGGGTTAACTCTGTCTTTTAGAACCAATGGGTTAACTCTGTCTTTTAGAACCAATGGGTTAACTCTGTCTTTTAGAACCAATGGGTTAACTCTGTCTTTTAGAACCAATGGGTTAACTCTGTCTTTTAGAACCAATGGGTTAACTCTGTCTTTTAGAACCAATGGGTTAACTCTGTCTTTTAGAACCAATGGGTTAACTCTGTCTGTTAGAACCAATGGGTTAACTCTGTCTGTTAGAACCAATGGGTTAACTCTGTCTTTTAGCTCAGGAGAGAACCAATGGGTTAACTCTGTCTTTTAGAACCAATGGGTTAACTCTGTCTTTTAGAACCAATGGGTTAACTCTGTCTTTTAGAACCAATGGGTTAACTCTGTCTTTTAGAACCAATGGGTTAACTCTGTCTGTTAGAACCAATGGGTTAACTCTGTCTGTTAGAACCAATGGGTTAACTCTGTCTTTTAGCTCAGGAGAGAACCAATGGGTTAACTCTGTCTGTTAGCTCAGGAGAGAACCAATGGGTTAACTCTGTCTTTTAGCTCAGGAGAGAACCAATGGGTTAACTCTGTCTTTTAGAACCAATGGGTTAACTCTGTCTGTTAGCTCAGGAGAGAACCAATGGGTTAACTCTGTCTTTTAGCTCAGGAGAGAACCAATGGGTTAACTCTGTCTTTTAGAACCAATGGGTTAACTCTGTCTTTTAGCTCAGGAGAGAACCAATGGGTTAACTCTGTCTGTTAGAACCAATGGGTTAACTCTGTCTTTTAGCTCAGGAGAGAACCAATGGGTTAACTCTGTCTGTTAGAACCAATGGGTTAACTCTGTCTTTTAGAACCAATGGGTTAACTCTGTCTTTTAGAACCAATGGGTTAACTCTGTCTTTTAGAACCAATGGGTTAACTCTGTCTTTTAGAACCAATGGGTTAACTCTGTCTTAGAGAACCAATGGGTTAACTCTGTCTTTTAGAACCAATGGGTTAACTCTGTCTTTTAGAACCAATGGGTTAACTCTGTCTTTTAGAACCAATGGGTTAACTCTGTCTTAGAGAACCAATGGGTTAACTCTGTCTTTTAGAACCAATGGGTTAACTCTGTCTTTTAGAACCAATGGGTTAACTCTGTCTTTTAGAACCAATGGGTTAACTCTGTCTTTTAGAACCAATGGGTTAACTCTGTCTTTTAGAACCAATGGGTTAACTCTGTCTTTTAGAACCAATGGGTTAACTCTGTCTTTTAGAACCAATGGGTTAACTCTGTCTTTTAGAACCAATGGGTTAACTCTGTCTTTTAGAACCAATGGGTTAACTCTGTCTTTTAGAACCAATGGGTTAACTCTGTCTTTTAGAACCAATGGGTTAACTCTGTCTTTTAGAACCAATGGGTTAACTCTGTCTTTTAGAACCAATGGGTTAACTCTGTCTTTTAGAACCAATGGGTTAACTCTGTCTTTTAGAACCAATGGGTTAACTCTGTCTTTTAGAACCAATGGGTTAACTCTGTCTTTTAGAACCAATGGGTTAACTCTGTCTTTTAGAACCAATGGGTTAACTCTGTCTGTTAGAACCAATGGGTTAACTCTGTCTTTTAGAACCAATGGGTTAACTCTGTCTTTTAGAACCAATGGGTTAACTCTGTCTTTTAGAACCAATGGGTTAACTCTGTCTTTTAGAACCAATGGGTTAACTCTGTCTTTTAGAACCAATGGGTTAACTCTGTCTGTTAGAACCAATGGGTTAACTCTGTCTGTTAGAACCAATGGGTTAACTCTGTCTGTTAGAACCAATGGGTTAACTCTGTCTGTTAGAACCAATGGGTTAACTCTGTCTTTTAGAACCAATGGGTTAACTCTGTCTTTTAGAACCAATGGGTTAACTCTGTCTGTTAGAACCAATGGGTTAACTCTGTCTGTTAGAACCAATGGGTTAACTCTGTCTGTTAGAACCAATGGGTTAACTCTGTCTGTTAGAACCAATGGGTTAACTCTGTCTTTTAGAACCAATGGGTTAACTCTGTCTGTTAGAACCAATGGGTTAACTCTGTCTTTTAGAACCAATGGGTTAACTCTGTCTGTTAGAACCAATGGGTTAACTCTGTCTGTTAGAACCAATGGGTTAACTCTGTCTGTTAGAACCAATGGGTTAACTCTGTCTGTTAGAACCAATGGGTTAACTCTGTCTGTTAGAACCAATGGGTTAACTCTGTCTTTTAGAACCAATGGGTTAACTCTGTCTGTTAGAACCAATGGGTTAACTCTGTCTGTTAGAACCAATGGGTTAACTCTGTCTTTTAGAACCAATGGGTTAACTCTGTCTGTTAGAACCAATGGGTTAACTCTGTCTTTTAGAGAACCAATGGGTTAACTCTGTCTGTTAGAACCAATGGGTTAACTCTGTCTGTTAGAACCAATGGGTTAACTCTGTCTTTTAGAACCAATGGGTTAACTCTGTCTGTTAGAACCAATGGGTTAACTCTGTCTTTTAGAACCAATGGGTTAACTCTGTCTGTTAGAACCAATGGGTTAACTCTGTCTTTTAGAACCAATGGGTTAACTCTGTCTGTTAGAACCAATGGGTTAACTCTGTCTTTTAGAACCAATGGGTTAACTCTGTCTGTTAGAACCAATGGGTTAACTCTGTCTTTTAGAACCAATGGGTTAACTCTGTCTTTTAGAACCAATGGGTTAACTCTGTCTGTTAGAACCAATGGGTTAACTCTGTCTTTTAGAACCAATGGGTTAACTCTGTCTGTTAGAACCAATGGGTTAACTCTGTCTTTTAGAACCAATGGGTTAACTCTGTCTGTTAGAACCAATGGGTTAACTCTGTCTTTTAGAACCAATGGGTTAACTCTGTCTGTTAGAACCAATGGGTTAACTCTGTCTGTTAGAACCAATGGGTTAACTCTGTCTGTTAGAACCAATGGGTTAACTCTGTCTGTTAGAACCAATGGGTTAACTCTGTCTGTTAGAACCAATGGGTTAACTCTGTCTTTTAGAACCAATGGGTTAACTCTGTCTGTTAGAACCAATGGGTTAACTCTGTCTGTTAGAACCAATGGGTTAACTCTGTCTTTTAGAACCAATGGGTTAACTCTGTCTGTTAGAACCAATGGGTTAACTCTGTCTTTTAGAGAACCAATGGGTTAACTCTGTCTGTTAGAACCAATGGGTTAACTCTGTCTGTTAGAACCAATGGGTTAACTCTGTCTTTTAGAACCAATGGGTTAACTCTGTCTGTTAGAACCAATGGGTTAACTCTGTCTTTTAGAACCAATGGGTTAACTCTGTCTGTTAGAACCAATGGGTTAACTCTGTCTTTTAGAACCAATGGGTTAACTCTGTCTGTTAGAACCAATGGGTTAACTCTGTCTTTTAGAACCAATGGGTTAACTCTGTCTGTTAGAACCAATGGGTTAACTCTGTCTTTTAGAACCAATGGGTTAACTCTGTCTGTTAGAACCAATGGGTTAACTCTGTCTTTTAGAACCAATGGGTTAACTCTGTCTGTTAGAACCAATGGTTCTAACAGACAGAGTTAACCCATTGGTTCTAAAAGACAGAGTTAACCCATTGGTTCTAACAGACAGAGTTAACCCATTGGTTCTAACAGACAGAGTTAACCCATTGGTTCTAACAGACAGAGTTAACCCATTGGTTCTAAAAGACAGAGTTAACCCATTGGTTCTAACAGACAGAGTTAACCCATTGGTTCTAAAAGACAGAGTTAACCCATTGGTTCTAAAAGACAGAGTTAACCCATTGGTTCTAACAGACAGAGTTAACCCATTGGTTCTAAAAGACAGAGTTAACCCATTGGTTCTAACAGACAGAGTTAACCCATTGGTTCTAAAAGACAGAGTTAACCCATTGGTTCTAACAGACAGAGTTAACCCATTGGTTCTAAAAGACAGAGTTAACCCATTGGTTCTAACAGACAGAGTTAACCCATTGGTTCTAAAAGACAGAGTTAACCCATTGGTTCTAACAGACAGAGTTAACCCATTGGTTCTAACAGACAGAGTTAACCCATTGGTTCTCTAAAAGACAGAGTTAACCCATTGGTTCTAACAGACAGAGTTAACCCGTACAGTAAGAGTACAGTAACATTCAGTCCTACAGAGTACAGTAACACTCAGTCCTACAGAGTACAGTAACACTCAGTCCTACAGAGTACAGTAAGAGTACAGTACCCCTCAGTCCTACAGAGTACAGTAACAGAGTACAGTAACACTCAGTCCTACAGAGTACAGTAACAGAGTACAGTAAGAGTACAGTAACACTCAGTCCTACAGAGTACAGTAACACTCAGTCCTACAAAGTACAGTAACAGAGTACAGTAAGAGTACAGTAACACTCAGTCCTACAGAGTACAGTAACACTCAGTCCTACAAAGTACAGTAACAGAGTACAGTAAGAGTACAGTAACACTCAGTCCTACAGAGTACAGTAAGAGTACAGTAACACTCAGTCCTACAGAGTACAGTAAGAGTACAGTAACACTCAGTCCTACAGAGTACAGTAACACTCAGTCCTACAGAGTACAGTAACACTCAGTCCTACAGAGTACAGTAAGAGTACAGTAACACTCAGTCCTACAGAGTACAGTAACAGAGTACAGTAAGAGTACAGTAACACTCAGTCCTACAGAGTACAGTAACAGAGTACAGTAACACTCAGTCCTACAGAGTACAGTAACAGAGTACAGTAAGAGTACAGTAACACTCAGTCCTACAGAGTACAGTAACACTCAGTCCTACAGAGTACAGTAACAGAGTACAGTAACACTCAGTCCTACAGAGTACAGTTACAGAGTACAGTAAGAGTACAGTAACACTCAGTCCTACAGAGTACAGTAACAGAGTACAGTAAGAGTACAGTAACACTCAGTCCTACAGAGTACAGTAACACTCAGTCCTACAGAGTACAGTAAGGACTGAGTGTTACTGTACTCTTACTGTACTCTGTTACTGTACTCTGTAGGACTGAGTGTTACTGTACTCTGTGGGACTGAGTGTTACTGTACTCTGTAGGACTGAGTGTTACTGTACTCTGTTACTGTACTCTGTAGGACTGAGTGTTACTGTACTCTGTAGGACTGAGTGTTACTGTACTCTTACTGTACTCTGTTACTGTACTCTGTAGGACTGAGTGTTACTGTACTCTGTGGGACTGAGTGTTACTGTACTCTGTAGGACTGAGTGTTACTGTACTCTGTTACTGTACTCTGTATGACTGAGTGTTACTGTACTCTGTAGGACTGAGTGTTACTGTACTCTGTTACTGTACTCTGTAGGACTGAGTGTTACTGTACTCTTACTGTACTCTGTAGGACTGAGTGTTACTGTACTCTGTGGGACTGAGTGTTACTGTACTCTTACTGTATTCTGTAGGACTGAGTGTTACTGTACTCTGTAGGACTGAGTGTTACTGTACTCTGTTACTGTACTCTGTAGGACTGAGTGTTACTGTACTCTGTAGGACTGAGTGTTACTGTACTCTGTAGGACTGAGTGTTACTGTACTCTGTAGGACTGAGTGTTACTGTACTCTTACTGTACTCTGTTACTGTACTCTGTAGGACTGAGTGTTACTGTACTCTGTAGGACTGAGTGTTACTGTACTCTGTAGGACTGAGTGTTACTGTACTCTTACTGTACTCTGTTACTGTACTCTGTAGGACTGAGTGTTACTGTACTCTGTAGGACTGAGTGTTACTGTACTCTGTAGGACTGAGTGTTACTGTACTATGTTACTGTACTCTGTAGGACTGAGTGTTACTGTACTCTTACTGTACTCTGTAGGACTGAGTGTTACTGTACTCTGTAGGACTGAGTGTTACTGTACTCTTACTGTACTCTGTAGGACTGAGTGTTACTGTACTCTGTAGGACTGAGTGTTACTGTACTCTGTTACTGTACTCTGTAGGACTGAGTGTTACTGTACTCTGTTACTGTACTCTGTAGGACTGAGTGTTACTGTACTCTTACTGTACTATGTAGGACTGAGTGTCACTGTACTCTTACTGTACTCTGTTACTGTACTCTGTAGGACTGAGTGTTACTGTACTCTTACTGTACTATGTTACTGTACTCTGTAGGACTGAGTGTTACTGTACTCTTACTGTACTCTGTTACTGTACTCTGTAGGACTGAGTGTTACTGTACTCTGTATGACTGAGTGTTACTGTACTATGTTACTGTACTCTGTAGGACTGAGTGTTACTGTACTATGTTACTGTACTCTGTAGGACTGAGTGTTACTGTACTATGTTACTGTACTCTGTAGGACTGAGTGTTACTGTACTCTTACTGTACTATGTTACTGTACTCTGTAGGACTGAGTGTTACTGTACTCTTACTGTACTCTGTTACTGTACTCTGTAGGACTGAGTGTTACTGTACTCTGTAGGACTGAGTGTTACTGTACTCTGTTACTGTACTCTGTAGGACTGAGTGTTACTGTACTCTTACTGTACTATGTAGGACTGAGTGTCACTGTACTCTTACTGTACTCTGTTACTGTACTCTGTAGGACTGAGTGTTACTGTACTCTTACTGTACTATGTTACTGTACTCTGTAGGACTGAGTGTTACTGTACTCTGTTACTGTACTCTGTAGGACTGAGTGTTACTGTACTCTGTAGGACTGAGTGTTACTGTACTATGTTACTGTACTCTGTAGGACTGAGTGTTACTGTACTCTTACTGTACTCTGTAGGACTGAGTGTTACTGTACTCTGTAGGACTGAGTGTTACTGTACTCTTACTGTACTCTGTAGGACTGAGTGTTACTGTACTCTGTAGGACTGAGTGTTACTGTACTCTGTTACTGTACTCTGTAGGACTGAGTGTTACTGTACTCTGTTACTGTACTCTGTAGGACTGAGTGTTACTGTACTCTTACTGTACTATGTAGGACTGAGTGTCACTGTACTCTTACTGTACTCTGTTACTGTACTCTGTAGGACTGAGTGTTACTGTACTCTTACTGTACTATGTTACTGTACTCTGTAGGACTGAGTGTTACTGTACTCTTACTGTACTCTGTTACTGTACTCTGTAGGACTGAGTGTTACTGTACTCTGTAGGACTGAGTGTTACTGTACTCTTACTGTACTCTGTTACTGTACTCTGTAGGACTGAGTGTTACTGTACTCTGTAGGACTGAGTGTTACTGTACTCTGTAGGACTGAGTGTTACTGTACTCTGTTACTGTGCTCTGTAGGACTGAGTGTTACTGTACTCTGTAGGACTGAGAGTTACTGTACTCTGTAGGACTGAGTGTTACTGTACTCTTACTGTACTATGTAGGACTGAGTGTTACTGTACTCTGTTACTGTACTATGTAGGACTGAGTGTTACTGTACTCTTACTGTACTCTGTAGGACTGAGTGTCACTGTACTCTTACTGTACTGTGTAGGACTGAGTGTTACTGTACTCTTACTGTACTCTGTAGGACTGAGTGTTACTGTACTCTTACTGTACTATGTAGGACTGAGTGTTACTGTACTCTTACTGTACTCTGTAGGACTGAGTGTTACTGTACTCTTACTGTACTCTGTAGGACTGAGTGTTACTGTACTCTTACTGTACTATGTTACTGTACTCTGTTACTGTACTCTGTAGGACTGAGTGTTACTGTACTCTGTAGGACTGAGTGTTACTGTACTCTGTAGGACTGTGTAGGACTGAGTGTTACTGTACTCTGTTACTGTACTCTGTAGGACTGAGTGTTACTGTACTCTGTAGGACTGAGTGTTACTGTACTCTGTAGGACTGAGTGTTACTGTACTCTGTAGGACTGAGTGTCACTGTACTCTGTTACTGTACTCTGTAGGACTGAGTGTTACTGTACTCTGTAGGACTGAGTGTTACTGTACTCTGTAGGACTGAGTGTCACTGTACTCTTACTGTACTATGAAGACTGAGTGTCACTGTACTCTTACTGTACTATGTAGGACTGAGTGTTACTGTACTCTTACTGTACTCTGTAGGACTGAGTGTTACTGTACTCTTACTGTACTCTGTAGGACTGAGTGTTACTGTACTCTTACTGTACTATGAAGACTGAGTGTCACTGTACTCTTACTGTACTATGTAGGACTGAGTGTTACTGTACTCTTACTGTACTCTGTAGGACTGAGTGTTACTGTACTCTTACTGTACTCTGTAGGACTGAGTGTTACTGTACTCTTACTGTACTCTGTAGGACTGAGTGTTACTGTACTCTCACTGTACTCTGTAGGACTGAGTGTTACTGTACTCTTACTGTACTCTGTAGGACTGAGTGTTACTGTACTCTTACTTTACTCTGTTACTGTACTATGTAGGACTGAGTGTTACTGTACTCTTACTGTACTCTGTTACTGTACTCTGTAGGACTGAGTGTTACTGTACTCTTACTGTACTATGTAGGACTGAGTGTTACTGTACTCTTACTGTACTCTGTAGGACTGAGTGTTACTGTACTCTTACTGTACTCTGTAGGACTGAGTGTTACTGTACTCTTACTGTACTCTATAGGACTGAGTGTTACTGTACTCTTACTGTACTATGTTACTGTACTCTGTAGGACTGAGTGTTACTGTACTCTTACTGTACTCTGTTACTGTACTCTGTAGGACTGAGTGTTACTGTACTCTTACTGTACTATGTAGGACTGAGTGTCACTGTACTCTTACTGTACTATGTAGGACTGAGTGTTACTGTACTCTTACTGTACTCTGTAGGACTGAGTGTTACTGTACTCTTACTGTACTCTGTAGGACTGAGTGTTACTGTACTCTTACTGTACTATGTAGGACTGAGTGTTACTGTACTCTTACTGTACTGTGTTACTGTACTCTGTAGGACTGAGTGTTACTGTACTCTTACTGTACTCTGTTACTGTACTCTGTAGGACTGAGTGTTACTGTACTCTGTAGGACTGAGTGTTACTGTACTCTTACTGTACTCTGTTACTGTACTCTGTAGGACTGAGTGTTACTGTACTCTTACTGTACTCTGTAGGACTGAGTGTTACTGTACTCTTACTGTACTCTGTAGGACTGAGTGTTACTGTACTCTTACTGTACTATGTTACTGTACTCTTACTGTACTCTGTAGGACTGAGTGTTACTGTACTCTGTAGGACTGAGTGTTACTGTACTCTGTAGGACTGAGTGTTACTGTACTCTTACAGTACTATGTAGGACTGAGTGTTACTGTACTCTTACTGTACTATGTAGGACTGAGTGTTACTGTACTCTTACTGTACTCTGTAGGACTGAGTGTTACTGTACTCTTACTGTACTATGTAGGACTGAGTGTTACTGTACTCTTACTGTACTATGTTACTGTACTATGTAGGACTGAGTGTTACTGTACTATGTTACTGTACTCTTACTGTACTCTGTTACTGTACTCTGTAGGACTGAGTGTTACTGTACTCTGTAGGACTGAGTGTTACTGTACTCTGTAGGACTGAGTGTTACTGTACTCTTACTGTACTCTGTTACTGTACTCTGTAGGACTGAGTGTTACTGTACTCTGTAGGACTGAGTGTTACTGTACTATGTAGGACTGAGTGTTACTGTACTCTTACTGTACTCTGTTACTGTACTCTGTAGGACTGAGTGTTACTGTACTCTGTAGGACTGAGTGTTACTGTACTCTGTAGGACTGAGTGTTACTGTACTCTTACTGTACTCTGTTACTGTACTCTGTAGGACTGAGTGTTACTGTACTCTGTAGGACTGAGTGTTACTGTACTCTGTAGGACTGAGTGTTACTGTACTATGTTACTGTACTCTGTAGGACTGAGTGTTACTGTACTCTTACTGTACTCTGTAGGACTGAGTGTTACTGTACTCTGTAGGACGGAGTGTTACTGTACTCTTACTGTACTCTGTATGACTGAGTGTTACTGTACTCTGTAGGACTGAGTGTTACTGTACTCTGTTACTGTACTCTGTAGGACTGAGTGTTACTGTACTCTGTAGGACTGAGTGTTACTGTACTCTGTTACTGTACTCTGTAGGACTGAGTGTTACTGTACTCTGTTACTGTACTCTGTAGGACTGAGTGTTACTGTACTCTTACTGTACTATGTAGGACTGAGTGTCACTGTACTCTTACTGTACTCTGTTACTGTACTCTGTAGGACTGAGTGTTACTGTACTCTTACTGTACTATGTTACTGTACTCTGTAGGACTGAGTGTTACTGTACTCTTACTGTACTCTGTTACTGTACTCTGTAGGACTGAGTGTTACTGTACTCTGTAGGACTGAGTGTTACTGTACTCTTACTGTACTCTGTTACTGTACTCTGTAGGACGGAGTGTTACTGTACTCTGTAGGACTGAGTGTTACTGTACTCTGTAGGACTGAGTGTTACTGTACTCTGTTACTGTACTCTGTAGGACTGAGTGTTACTGTACTCTGTAGGACTGAGTGGTACTGTACTCTGTAGGACTGAGTGTTACTGTACTCTTACTGTACTATGTAGGACTGAGTGTTACTGTACTCTGTTACTGTACTCTGTAGGACTGAGTGTTACTGTACTCTGTAGGACTGAGTGTTACTGTACTCTGTAGGACTGAGTGTTACTGTACTCTTACTGTACTCTGTAGGACTGAGTGTTACTGTACTCTGTAGGACTGAGTGTTACTGTACTCTTACTGTACTATGTAGGACTGAGTGTTACTGTACTCTTACTGTACTATGTAGGACTGAGTGTTACTGTACTCTTACTGTACTCTGTAGGACTGAGTGTTACTGTACTCTTACTGTACTCTGTAGGACTGAGTGTTACTGTACTCTTACTGTACTATGTTACTGTACTCTGTTACTGTACTCTGTAGGACTGAGTGTTACTGTACTCTGTAGGACTGAGTGTTACTGTACTCTGTAGGACTGAGTGTTACTGTACTCTGTAGGACTGAGTGTTACTGTACTCTGTTACTGTACTCTGTAGGACTGAGTGTTACTGTACTCTGTAGGACTGAGTGTTACTGTACTCTGTAGGACTGAGTGTTACTGTACTCTGTAGGACTGAGTGTCACTGTACTCTGTTACTGTACTCTGTAGGACTGAGTGTTACTGTACTCTGTAGGACTGAGTGTTACTGTACTCTGTAGGACTGAGTGTCACTGTACTCTTACTGTACTATGTAGGACTGAGTGTTACTGTACTCTTACTGTACTCTGTAGGACTGAGTGTTACTGTACTCTTACTGTACTCTGTAGGACTGAGTGTTACTGTACTCTCACTGTACTCTGTAGGACTGAGTGTTACTGTACTCTTACTGTACTCTGTAGGACTGAGTGTTACTGTACTCTTACTGTACTCTGTTACTGTACTCTGTAGAACTGAGTGTTACTGTACTCTTACTGTACTCTGTTACTGTACTCTGTAGGACTGAGTGTTACTGTACTCTGTAGGACTGAGTGTTACTGTACTCTTACTGTACTCTGTAGGACTGAGTGTTACTGTACTCTTACTGTACTATGTTACTGTACTCTGTAGGACTGAGTGTTACTGTACTCTTACTGTACTCTGTTACTGTACTCTGTAGGACTGAGTGTTACTGTACTCTTACTGTACTATGTAGGACTGAGTGTCACTGTACTCTTACTGTACTATGTAGGACTGAGTGTTACTGTACTCTTACTGTACTCTGTAGGACTGAGTGTTACTGTACTCTTACTGTACTCTGTAGGACTGAGTGTTACTGTACTCTTACTGTACTCTGTAGGACTGAGTGTTACTGTACTCTTACTGTACTCTGTAGGACTGAGTGTTACTGTACTCTTACTGTACTCTGTTACTGTACTCTGTAGGACTGAGTGTTACTGTACTCTTACTGTACTCTGTTACTGTACTCTGTAGGACTGAGTGTTACTGTACTCTGTAGGACTGAGTGTTACTGTACTCTTACTGTACTCTGTAGGACTGAGTGTTACTGTACTCTTACTGTACTATGTAGGACTGAGTGTTACTGTACTCTTACTGTACTCTGTAGGACTGAGTGTTACTGTACTCTTACTGTACTATGTTACTGTACTCTGTAGGACTGAGTGTTACTGTACTCTTACTGTACTCTGTAGGACTGAGTGTCACTGTACTCTTACTGTACTATGTAGGACTGAGTGTTACTGTACTCTTACTGTACTCTGTAGGACTGAGTGTTACTGTACTCTTACTGTACTCTGTAGGACTGAGTGTTACTGTACTCTTACTGTACTCTGTAGGACTGAGTGTTACTGTACTCTTACTGTACTGTGTTACTGTACTCTGTAGGACTGAGTGTTACTGTACTCTTACTGTACTCTGTTACTGTACTCTGTAGGACTGAGTGTTACTGTACTCTGTAGGACTGAGTGTTACTGTACTCTTACTGTACTCTGTTACTGTACTCTGTAGGACTGAGTGTTACTGTACTCTTACTGTACTCTGTAGGACTGAGTGTTACTGTACTCTTACTGTACTCTGTTACTGTACTCTGTAGGACTGAGTGTTACTGTACTCTTACTGTACTCTCTTACTGTACTCTGTAGGACTGAGTGTTACTGTACTCTTACTGTACTATGTTACTGTACTCTTACTGTACTCTGTTACTGTACTCTGTAGGACTGAGTGTTACTGTACTCTGTAGGACTGAGTGTTACTGTACTCTGTAGGACTGAGTGTTACTGTACTCTGTAGGACTGAGTGTTACTGTACTCTTACTGTACTTTGTAGGACTGAGTGTTACTGTACTCTTACTGTACTATGTAGGACTGAGTGTTACTGTACTCTTACTGTACTCTGTAGGACTGAGTGTTACTGTACTCTGTAGGACTGAGTGTTACTGTACTCTGTAGGACTGAGTGTTACTGTACTCTTACTGTACTCTGTAGGACTGAGTGTTACTGTACTCTTACTGTACTCTGTAGGACTGAGTGTTACTGTACTCTTACTGTACTCTGTTACTGTACTTTGTAGGACTGAGTGTTACTGTACTCTGTAGGACTGAGTGTTACTGTACTCTTACTGTACTCTGTTACTGTACTTTGTAGGACTGAGTGTTACTGTACTCTGTAGGACTGAGTGTTACTGTACTCTTACTGTACTCTGTTACTGTACTCTGTAGGACTGAGTGTTACTGTACTCTGTTACTGTACTCTGTAGGACTGAGGGGTACTGTACTCTTACTGTACTCTGTAGGACTGAGTGTTACTGTACTCTGTAGGACTGAGTGTTACTGTACTCTTACTGTACTCTGTTACTGTACTCTGTAGGACTGAGTGTTACTGTACTCTGTTACTGTACTCTGTAGGACTGAGTGTTACTGTACTCTGTAGGACTGAGTGTTACTGTACTCTTACTGTACTCTGTAGGACTGAGTGTTACTGTACTCTGTTACTGTACTCTGTAGGACTGAGTGTTACTGTACTCTGTAGGACTGAGTGTTACTGTACTCTTACTGTACTCTGTAGGACTGAGTGTTACTGTACTCTGTAGGACTGAGTGTTACTGTACTCTTACTGTACTCTGTTACTGTACTCTGTAGGACTGAGTGTTACTGTACTCTGTTACTGTACTCTGTAGGACTGAGTGTTACTGTACTCTGTAGGACTGAGTGTTACTGTACTCTTACTGTACTCTGTTACTGTACTCTGTAGGACTGAGTGTTACTGTACTCTGTAGGACTGAGTGTTACTGTACTCTTACTGTACTCTGTTACTGTACTCTGTAGGACTGAGTGTTACTGTACTCTGTGGGACTGAGTGTTACTGTACTCTGTAGGACTGAGTGTTACTGTACTCTGTTACTGTACTCTGTAGGACTGAGTGTTACTGTACTCTGTAGGACTGAGTGTTACTGTACTCTTACTGTACTCTGTTACTGTACTCTGTAGTACTGAGTGTTACTGTACTCTGTGGGACTGAGTGTTACTGTACTCTGTAGGACTGAGTGTTACTGTACTATGTTACTGTACTCTGTATGACTGAGTGTTACTGTACTCTGTAGGACTGAGTGTTACTGTACTCTGTTACTGTACTCTGTAGGACTGAGTGTTACTGTACTCTTACTGTACTCTGTAGGACTGAGTGTTACTGTACTCTGTGGGACTGAGTGTTACTGTACTCTTACTGTATTCTGTAGGACTGAGTGTTACTGTACTCTGTAGGACTGAGTGTTACTGTACTCTGTTACTGTACTCTGTAGGACTGAGTGTTACTGTACTCTGTAGGACTGAGTGTTACTGTACTCTGTTACTGTACTCTGTAGGACTGAGTGTTACTGTACTCTGTTACTGTACTCTGTAGGACTGAGTGTTACTGTACTCTTACTGTACTATGTAGGACTGAGTGTCACTGTACTCTTACTGTACTCTGTTACTGTACTCTGTAGGACTGAGTGTTACTGTACTCTTACTGTACTATGTTACTGTACTCTGTAGGACTGAGTGTTACTGTACTCTTACTGTACTCTGTTACTGTACTCTGTAGGACTGAGTGTTACTGTACTCTGTAGGACTGAGTGTTACTGTACTCTTACTGTACTCTGTTACTGTACTCTGTAGGACTGAGTGTTACTGTACTCTGTAGGACTGAGTGTTACTGTACTCTGTAGGACTGAGTGTTACTGTACTCTGTTACTGTGCTCTGTAGGACTGAGTGTTACTGTACTCTGTAGGACTGAGAGTTACTGTACTCTGTAGGACTGAGTGTTACTGTACTCTTACTGTACTATGTAGGACTGAGTGTTACTGTACTCTGTTACTGTACTATGTAGGACTGAGTGTTACTGTACTCTTACTGTACTCTGTAGGACTGAGTGTCACTGTACTCTTACTGTACTGTGTAGGACTGAGTGTTACTGTACTCTTACTGTACTCTGTAGGACTGAGTGTTACTGTACTCTTACTGTACTATGTAGGACTGAGTGTTACTGTACTCTTACTGTACTCTGTAGGACTGAGTGTTACTGTACTCTTACTGTACTCTGTAGGACTGAGTGTTACTGTACTCTTACTGTACTATGTTACTGTACTCTGTTACTGTACTCTGTAGGACTGAGTGTTACTGTACTCTGTAGGACTGAGTGTTACTGTACTCTGTAGGACTGTGTAGGACTGAGTGTTACTGTACTCTGTTACTGTACTCTGTAGGACTGAGTGTTACTGTACTCTGTAGGACTGAGTGTTACTGTACTCTGTAGGACTGAGTGTTACTGTACTCTGTAGGACTGAGTGTTACTGTACTCTGTAGGACTGAGTGTTACTGTACTCTGTAGGACTGAGTGTCACTGTACTCTGTTACTGTACTCTGTAGGACTGAGTGTTACTGTACTCTGTAGGACTGAGTGTTACTGTACTCTGTAGGACTGAGTGTCACTGTACTCTTACTGTACTATGAAGACTGAGTGTCACTGTACTCTTACTGTACTATGTAGGACTGAGTGTTACTGTACTCTTACTGTACTCTGTAGGACTGAGTGTTACTGTACTCTTACTGTACTCTGTAGGACTGAGTGTTACTGTACTCTTACTGTACTATGAAGACTGAGTGTCACTGTACTCTTACTGTACTATGTAGGACTGAGTGTTACTGTACTCTTACTGTACTCTGTAGGACTGAGTGTTACTGTACTCTTACTGTACTCTGTAGGACTGAGTGTTACTGTACTCTTACTGTACTCTGTAGGACTGAGTGTTACTGTACTCTCACTGTACTCTGTAGGACTGAGTGTTACTGTACTCTTACTGTACTCTGTAGGACTGAGTGTTACTGTACTCTTACTTTACTCTGTTACTGTACTCTGTAGGACTGAGTGTTACTGTACTCTTACTGTACTCTGTTACTGTACTCTGTAGGACTGAGTGTTACTGTACTCTTACTGTACTATGTAGGACTGAGTGTTACTGTACTCTTACTGTACTCTGTAGGACTGAGTGTTACTGTACTCTTACTGTACTCTGTAGGACTGAGTGTTACTGTACTCTTACTGTACTCTATAGGACTGAGTGTTACTGTACTCTTACTGTACTATGTTACTGTACTCTGTAGGACTGAGTGTTACTGTACTCTTACTGTACTCTGTTACTGTACTCTGTAGGACTGAGTGTTACTGTACTCTTACTGTACTATGTAGGACTGAGTGTCACTGTACTCTTACTGTACTATGTAGGACTGAGTGTCACTGTACTCTTACTGTACTATGTAGGACTGAGTGTTACTGTACTCTTACTGTACTCTGTAGGACTGAGTGTTACTGTACTCTTACTGTACTCTGTAGGACTGAGTGTTACTGTACTCTTACTGTACTCTGTAGGACTGAGTGTTACTGTACTCTTACTGTACTGTGTTACTGTACTCTGTAGGACTGAGTGTTACTGTACTCTTACTGTACTCTGTTACTGTACTCTGTAGGACTGAGTGTTACTGTACTCTGTAGGACTGAGTGTTACTGTACTCTTACTGTACTCTGTTACTGTACTCTGTAGGACTGAGTGTTACTGTACTCTTACTGTACTCTGTAGGACTGAGTGTTACTGTACTCTTACTGTACTCTGTAGGACTGAGTGTTACTGTACTCTTACTGTACTATGTTACTGTACTCTTACTGTACTCTGTAGGACTGAGTGTTACTGTACTCTGTAGGACTGAGTGTTACTGTACTCTGTAGGACTGAGTGTTACTGTACTCTTACAGTACTATGTAGGACTGAGTGTTACTGTACTCTTACTGTACTATGTAGGACTGAGTGTTACTGTACTCTTACTGTACTCTGTAGGACTGAGTGTTACTGTACTCTTACTGTACTATGTAGGACTGAGTGTTACTGTACTCTTACTGTACTATGTTACTGTACTATGTAGGACTGAGTGTTACTGTACTATGTTACTGTACTCTTACTGTACTCTGTTACTGTACTCTGTAGGACTGAGTGTTACTGTACTCTGTAGGACTGAGTGTTACTGTACTCTGTAGGACTGAGTGTTACTGTACTCTTACTGTACTCTGTTACTGTACTCTGTAGGACTGAGTGTTACTGTACTCTGTAGGACTGAGTGTTACTGTACTATGTAGGACTGAGTGTTACTGTACTCTTACTGTACTCTGTTACTGTACTCTGTAGGACTGAGTGTTACTGTACTCTGTAGGACTGAGTGTTACTGTACTCTGTAGGACTGAGTGTTACTGTACTCTTACTGTACTCTGTTACTGTACTCTGTAGGACTGAGTGTTACTGTACTCTGTAGGACTGAGTGTTACTGTACTATGTAGGACTGAGTGTCACTGTACTCTTACTGTACTCTGTTACTGTACTCTGTAGGACTGAGTGTTACTGTACTCTTACTGTACTATGTTACTGTACTCTGTAGGACTGAGTGTTACTGTACTCTTACTGTACTCTGTTACTGTACTCTGTAGGACTGAGTGTTACTGTACTCTGTAGGACTGAGTGTTACTGTACTATGTTACTGTACTCTGTAGGACTGAGTGTTACTGTACTCTTACTGTACTCTGTAGGACTGAGTGTTACTGTACTCTGTAGGACTGAGTGTTACTGTACTCTTACTGTACTCTGTAGGACTGAGTGTTACTGTACTCTGTAGGACTGAGTGTTACTGTACTCTGTTACTGTACTCTGTAGGACTGAGTGTTACTGTACTCTGTTACTGTACTCTGTAGGACTGAGTGTTACTGTACTCTTACTGTACTATGTAGGACTGAGTGTCACTGTACTCTTACTGTACTCTGTTACTGTACTCTGTAGGACTGAGTGTTACTGTACTCTTACTGTACTATGTTACTGTACTCTGTAGGACTGAGTGTTACTGTACTCTTACTGTACTCTGTTACTGTACTCTGTAGGACTGAGTGTTACTGTACTCTGTAGGACTGAGTGTTACTGTACTCTTACTGTACTCTGTTACTGTACTCTGTAGGACTGAGTGTTACTGTACTCTGTAGGACTGAGTGTTACTGTACTCTGTAGGACTGAGTGTTACTGTACTCTGTTACTGTGCTCTGTAGGACTGAGTGTTACTGTACTCTGTAGGACTGAGAGTTACTGTACTCTGTAGGACTGAGTGTTACTGTACTCTTACTGTACTATGTAGGACTGAGTGTTACTGTACTCTGTTACTGTACTATGTAGGACTGAGTGTTACTGTACTCTTACTGTACTCTGTAGGACTGAGTGTCACTGTACTCTTACTGTACTGTGTAGGACTGAGTGTTACTGTACTCTTACTGTACTCTGTAGGACTGAGTGTTACTGTACTCTTACTGTACTATGTAGGACTGAGTGTTACTGTACTCTTACTGTACTCTGTAGGACTGAGTGTTACTGTACTCTTACTGTACTCTGTAGGACTGAGTGTTACTGTACTCTTACTGTACTATGTTACTGTACTCTGTTACTGTACTCTGTAGGACTGAGTGTTACTGTACTCTGTAGGACTGAGTGTTACTGTACTCTGTAGGACTGTGTAGGACTGAGTGTTACTGTACTCTGTTACTGTACTCTGTAGGACTGAGTGTTACTGTACTCTGTAGGACTGAGTGTTACTGTACTCTGTAGGACTGAGTGTTACTGTACTCTGTAGGACTGAGTGTTACTGTACTCTGTAGGACTGAGTGTTACTGTACTCTGTAGGACTGAGTGTCACTGTACTCTGTTACTGTACTCTGTAGGACTGAGTGTTACTGTACTCTGTAGGACTGAGTGTTACTGTACTCTGTAGGACTGAGTGTCACTGTACTCTTACTGTACTATGAAGACTGAGTGTCACTGTACTCTTACTGTACTATGTAGGACTGAGTGTTACTGTACTCTTACTGTACTCTGTAGGACTGAGTGTTACTGTACTCTTACTGTACTCTGTAGGACTGAGTGTTACTGTACTCTTACTGTACTATGAAGACTGAGTGTCACTGTACTCTTACTGTACTATGTAGGACTGAGTGTTACTGTACTCTTACTGTACTCTGTAGGACTGAGTGTTACTGTACTCTTACTGTACTCTGTAGGACTGAGTGTTACTGTACTCTTACTGTACTCTGTAGGACTGAGTGTTACTGTACTCTCACTGTACTCTGTAGGACTGAGTGTTACTGTACTCTTACTGTACTCTGTAGGACTGAGTGTTACTGTACTCTTACTTTACTCTGTTACTGTACTCTGTAGGACTGAGTGTTACTGTACTCTTACTGTACTCTGTTACTGTACTCTGTAGGACTGAGTGTTACTGTACTCTTACTGTACTATGTAGGACTGAGTGTTACTGTACTCTTACTGTACTCTGTAGGACTGAGTGTTACTGTACTCTTACTGTACTCTGTAGGACTGAGTGTTACTGTACTCTTACTGTACTCTATAGGACTGAGTGTTACTGTACTCTTACTGTACTATGTTACTGTACTCTGTAGGACTGAGTGTTACTGTACTCTTACTGTACTCTGTTACTGTACTCTGTAGGACTGAGTGTTACTGTACTCTTACTGTACTATGTAGGACTGAGTGTCACTGTACTCTTACTGTACTATGTAGGACTGAGTGTCACTGTACTCTTACTGTACTATGTAGGACTGAGTGTTACTGTACTCTTACTGTACTCTGTAGGACTGAGTGTTACTGTACTCTTACTGTACTCTGTAGGACTGAGTGTTACTGTACTCTTACTGTACTCTGTAGGACTGAGTGTTACTGTACTCTTACTGTACTGTGTTACTGTACTCTGTAGGACTGAGTGTTACTGTACTCTTACTGTACTCTGTTACTGTACTCTGTAGGACTGAGTGTTACTGTACTCTGTAGGACTGAGTGTTACTGTACTCTTACTGTACTCTGTTACTGTACTCTGTATGACTGAGTGTTACTGTACTCTTACTGTACTCTGTAGGACTGAGTGTTACTGTACTCTTACTGTACTCTGTAGGACTGAGTGTTACTGTACTCTTACTGTACTATGTTACTGTACTCTTACTGTACTCTGTAGGACTGAGTGTTACTGTACTCTGTAGGACTGAGTGTTACTGTACTCTGTAGGACTGAGTGTTACTGTACTCTTACAGTACTATGTAGGACTGAGTGTTACTGTACTCTTACTGTACTATGTAGGACTGAGTGTTACTGTACTCTTACTGTACTCTGTAGGACTGAGTGTTACTGTACTCTTACTGTACTATGTAGGACTGAGTGTTACTGTACTCTTACTGTACTATGTTACTGTACTATGTAGGACTGAGTGTTACTGTACTATGTTACTGTACTCTTACTGTACTCTGTTACTGTACTCTGTAGGACTGAGTGTTACTGTACTCTGTAGGACTGAGTGTTACTGTACTCTGTAGGACTGAGTGTTACTGTACTCTTACTGTACTCTGTTACTGTACTCTGTAGGACTGAGTGTTACTGTACTCTGTAGGACTGAGTGTTACTGTACTATGTAGGACTGAGTGTTACTGTACTCTTACTGTACTCTGTTACTCTTAGACTTTTGTATTGTTCTTAATTGAACTTTTAATCTGTTTTAAATCAATTGACCTCATACAGGAAAGGATTCCAAATAAGCCAGCTGGCTTCTTCCTTTCCTTGCATTGTATTTTTGTTTTTTGATATGTATTGTCTATCTTTTGTACTACATGCTAAATAAATAAACCTAAACCTAAAACCTACTGTACTCTGTAGGACTGAGTGTTACTGTACTCTGTAGGACTGAGTGTTACTGTACTCTGTAGGACTGAGTGTTACTGTACTCTTACTGTACTCTGTTACTGTACTCTGTAGGACTGAGTGTTACTGTACTCTGTAGGACTGAGTGTTACTGTACTCTGTAGGACTGAGTGTTACTGTACTATGTTACTGTACTCTGTAGGACTGAGTGTTACTGTACTCTTACTGTACTCTGTAGGACTGAGTGTTACTGTACTCTGTAGGACGGAGTGTTACTGTACTCTTACTGTACTCTGTATGACTGAGTGTTACTGTACTCTGTAGGACTGAGTGTTACTGTACTCTGTTACTGTACTCTGTAGGACTGAGTGTTACTGTACTCTGTAGGACTGAGTGTTACTGTACTCTGTTACTGTACTCTGTAGGACTGAGTGTTACTGTACTCTGTTACTGTACTCTGTAGGACTGAGTGTTACTGTACTCTTACTGTACTATGTAGGACTGAGTGTCACTGTACTCTTACTGTACTCTGTTACTGTACTCTGTAGGACTGAGTGTTACTGTACTCTTACTGTACTATGTTACTGTACTCTGTAGGACTGAGTGTTACTGTACTCTTACTGTACTCTGTTACTGTACTCTGTAGGACTGAGTGTTACTGTACTCTGTAGGACTGAGTGTTACTGTACTCTTACTGTACTCTGTTACTGTACTCTGTAGGACGGAGTGTTACTGTACTCTGTAGGACTGAGTGTTACTGTACTCTGTAGGACTGAGTGTTACTGTACTCTGTTACTGTACTCTGTAGGACTGAGTGTTACTGTACTCTGTAGGACTGAGTGGTACTGTACTCTGTAGGACTGAGTGTTACTGTACTCTTACTGTACTATGTAGGACTGAGTGTTACTGTACTCTTACTGTACTATGTAGGACTGAGTGTTACTGTACTCTGTTACTGTACTCTGTAGGACTGAGTGTTACTGTACTCTGTAGGACTGAGTGTTACTGTACTCTGTAGGACTGAGTGTTACTGTACTCTTACTGTACTCTGTAGGACTGAGTGTTACTGTACTCTGTAGGACTGAGTGTTACTGTACTCTTACTGTACTATGTAGGACTGAGTGTTACTGTACTCTTACTGTACTATGTAGGACTGAGTGTTACTGTACTCTTACTGTACTCTGTAGGACTGAGTGTTACTGTACTCTTACTGTACTCTGTAGGACTGAGTGTTACTGTACTCTTACTGTACTATGTTACTGTACTCTGTTACTGTACTCTGTAGGACTGAGTGTTACTGTACTCTGTAGGACTGAGTGTTACTGTACTCTGTAGGACTGAGTGTTACTGTACTCTGTAGGACTGAGTGTTACTGTACTCTGTTACTGTACTCTGTAGGACTGAGTGTTACTGTACTCTGTAGGACTGAGTGTTACTGTACTCTGTAGGACTGAGTGTTACTGTACTCTGTAGGACTGAGTGTCACTGTACTCTGTTACTGTACTCTGTAGGACTGAGTGTTACTGTACTCTGTAGGACTGAGTGTTACTGTACTCTGTAGGACTGAGTGTCACTGTACTCTTACTGTACTATGTAGGACTGAGTGTTACTGTACTCTTACTGTACTCTGTAGGACTGAGTGTTACTGTACTCTTACTGTACTCTGTAGGACTGAGTGTTACTGTACTCTCACTGTACTCTGTAGGACTGAGTGTTACTGTACTCTTACTGTACTCTGTAGGACTGAGTGTTACTGTACTCTTACTGTACTCTGTAGGACTGAGTGTTACTGTACTCTTACTGTACTCTGTAGGACTGAGTGTTACTGTACTCTCACTGTACTCTGTAGGACTGAGTGTTACTGTACTCTTACTGTACTATGTAGGACTGAGTGTTACTGTACTCTTACTGTACTCTGTAGGACTGAGTGTTACTGTACTCTGTAGGACTGAGTGTTACTGTACTCTGTAGGACTGAGTGTTACTGTACTCTTACTGTACTATGTAGGACTGAGTGTTACTGTACTCTTACTGTACTATGTAGGACTGAGTGTTACTGTACTCTTACTGTACTCTGTAGGACTGAGTGTTACTGTACTATGTAGGACTGAGTGTTACTGTACTCTGTAGGACTGAGTGTTACTGTACTCTTACTGTACTCTGTAGGACTGAGTGTTACTGTACTCTTACTGTACTCTGTAGGACTGAGTGTTACTGTACTCTTACTGTACTCTGTTACTGTACTTTGTAGGACTGAGTGTTACTGTACTCTGTAGGACTGAGTGTTACTGTACTCTTACTGTACTCTGTTACTGTACTTTGTAGGACTGAGTGTTACTGTACTCTGTAGGACTGAGTGTTACTGTACTCTGTAGGACTGAGTGTTACTGTACTCTTACTGTACTCTGTTACTGTACTCTGTAGGACTGAGTGTTACTGTACTCTGTTACTGTACTCTGTAGGACTGAGGGGTACTGTACTCTTACTGTACTCTGTAGGACTGAGTGTTACTGTACTCTGTAGGACTGAGTGTTACTGTACTCTTACTGTACTCTGTTACTGTACTCTGTAGGACTGAGTGTTACTGTACTCTGTTACTGTACTCTGTAGGACTGAGTGTTACTGTACTCTGTAGGACTGAGTGTTACTGTACTCTTACTGTACTCTGTAGGACTGAGTGTTACTGTACTCTGTTACTGTACTCTGTAGGACTGAGTGTTACTGTACTCTGTAGGACTGAGTGTTACTGTACTCTTACTGTACTCTGTAGGACTGAGTGTTACTGTACTCTGTAGGACTGAGTGTTACTGTACTCTTACTGTACTCTGTTACTGTACTCTGTAGGACTGAGTGTTACTGTACTCTGTTACTGTACTCTGTAGGACTGAGTGTTACTGTACTCTGTAGGACTGAGTGTTACTGTACTCTTACTGTACTCTGTTACTGTACTCTGTAGGACTGAGTGTTACTGTACTCTGTGGGACTGAGTGTTACTGTACTCTGTAGGACTGAGTGTTACTGTACTCTGTTACTGTACTCTGTAGGACTGAGTGTTACTGTACTATGTAGGACTGAGTGTTACTGTACTCTGACTGTACTCTGTTACTGTACTCTGTAGTACTGAGTGTTACTGTACTCTGTGGGACTGAGTGTTACTGTACTCTGTAGGACTGAGTGTTACTGTACTATGTTACTGTACTCTGTATGACTGAGTGTTACTGTACTCTGTAGGACTGAGTGTTACTGTACTCTGTTACTGTACTCTGTAGGACTGAGTGTTACTGTACTCTTACTGTACTCTGTAGGACTGAGTGTTACTGTACTCTGTGGGACTGAGTGTTACTGTACTCTTACTGTATTCTGTAGGACTGAGTGTTACTGTACTCTGTAGGACTGAGTGTTACTGTACTCTGTTACTGTACTCTGTAGGACTGAGTGTTACTGTACTCTGTAGGACTGAGTGTTACTGTACTCTGTAGGACTGAGTGTTACTGTACTCTGTAGGACTGAGTGTTACTGTACTCTTACTGTACTCTGTTACTGTACTCTGTAGGACTGAGTGTTACTGTACTCTGTAGGACTGAGTGTTACTGTACTCTGTAGGACTGAGTGTTACTGTACTCTTACTGTACTCTGTTACTGTACTCTGTAGGACTGAGTGTTACTGTACTCTGTAGGACTGAGTGTTACTGTACTCTGTAGGACTGAGTGTTACTGTACTATGTTACTGTACTCTGTAGGACTGAGTGTTACTGTACTCTTACTGTACTCTGTAGGACTGAGTGTTACTGTACTCTGTAGGACTGAGTGTTACTGTACTCTTACTGTACTCTGTAGGACTGAGTGTTACTGTACTCTGTAGGACTGAGTGTTACTGTACTCTGTTACTGTACTCTGTAGGACTGAGTGTTACTGTACTCTGTTACTGTACTCTGTAGGACTGAGTGTTACTGTACTCTTACTGTACTATGTAGGACTGAGTGTCACTGTACTCTTACTGTACTCTGTTACTGTACTCTGTAGGACTGAGTGTTACTGTACTCTTACTGTACTATGTTACTGTACTCTGTAGGACTGAGTGTTACTGTACTCTTACTGTACTCTGTTACTGTACTCTGTAGGACTGAGTGTTACTGTACTCTGTATGACTGAGTGTTACTGTACTATGTTACTGTACTCTGTAGGACTGAGTGTTACTGTACTATGTTACTGTACTCTGTAGGACTGAGTGTTACTGTACTATGTTACTGTACTCTGTAGGACTGAGTGTTACTGTACTCTTACTGTACTATGTTACTGTACTCTGTAGGACTGAGTGTTACTGTACTCTTACTGTACTCTGTTACTGTACTCTGTAGGACTGAGTGTTACTGTACTCTGTAGGACTGAGTGTTACTGTACTCTGTTACTGTACTCTGTAGGACTGAGTGTTACTGTACTCTTACTGTACTATGTAGGACTGAGTGTCACTGTACTCTTACTGTACTCTGTTACTGTACTCTGTAGGACTGAGTGTTACTGTACTCTTACTGTACTATGTTACTGTACTCTGTAGGACTGAGTGTTACTGTACTCTTACTGTACTCTGTTACTGTACTCTGTAGGACTGAGTGTTACTGTACTCTGTAGGACTGAGTGTTACTGTACTATGTTACTGTACTCTGTAGGACTGAGTGTTACTGTACTCTTACTGTACTCTGTAGGACTGAGTGTTACTGTACTCTGTAGGACTGAGTGTTACTGTACTCTTACTGTACTCTGTAGGACTGAGTGTTACTGTACTCTGTAGGACTGAGTGTTACTGTACTCTGTTACTGTACTCTGTAGGACTGAGTGTTACTGTACTCTGTTACTGTACTCTGTAGGACTGAGTGTTACTGTACTCTTACTGTACTATGTAGGACTGAGTGTCACTGTACTCTTACTGTACTCTGTTACATCTCTTTGCCCACAAGGCAAAGAGATGATTTTGAATTACCTTTTTGTCGTACTTCAAAACATCAATCTTTCATCAAATTTAGAGGCCCTCATCTTTGGAATTCCCTAGATGCTTCACTTAAATCCTCATTATCCCTGTCAATATTCAAAAAACATCTAAAGAAATATCTTATGTCTTCCTGTCTGTAGATTACATGATTTACTTTTATGTGTTTGTTCTTTTGTATGTTTGTTGTTTGTTTTGTTTATTTCCCTTTTTTGTGCAGTCTGTTGTTTTTTATTTCTTTATTGCACATCTGCCCCCCTTTGCCAAACCTCTTAGACTTTTGTATTGTTCTTAATTGAACTTTTAATCTGTTTTAAATCAATTGACCTCATACAGGAAAGGATTCCAAATAAGCCAGCTGGCTTCTTCCTTTCCTTGCATTGTATTTTTGTTTTTTGATATGTATTGTCTATCTTTTGTACTACATGCTAAATAAATAAACCTAAATAAACCTAAACCTAAACCTACTGTACTCTGTAGGACTGAGTGTTACTGTACTCTTACTGTACTATGTTACTGTACTCTGTAGGACTGAGTGTTACTGTACTCTTACTGTACTCTGTTACTGTACTCTGTAGGACTGAGTGTTACTGTACTCTGTAGGACTGAGTGTTACTGTACTCTTACTGTACTCTGTTACTGTACTCTGTAGGACTGAGTGTTACTGTACTCTGTAGGACTGAGTGTTACTGTACTCTGTAGGACTGAGTGTTACTGTACTCTGTTACTGTGCTCTGTAGGACTGAGTGTTACTGTACTCTGTAGGACTGAGAGTTACTGTACTCTGTAGGACTGAGTGTTACTGTACTCTTACTGTACTATGTAGGACTGAGTGTTACTGTACTCTGTTACTGTACTATGTAGGACTGAGTGTTACTGTACTCTTACTGTACTCTGTAGGACTGAGTGTCACTGTACTCTTACTGTACTGTGTAGGACTGAGTGTTACTGTACTCTTACTGTACTCTGTAGGACTGAGTGTTACTGTACTCTTACTGTACTATGTTACTGTACTCTGTTACTGTACTCTGTAGGACTGAGTGTTACTGTACTCTGTAGGACTGAGTGTTACTGTACTCTGTAGGACTGTGTAGGACTGAGTGTTACTGTACTCTGTTACTGTACTCTGTAGGACTGAGTGTTACTGTACTCTGTAGGACTGAGTGTTACTGTACTCTGTAGGACTGAGTGTTACTGTACTCTGTAGGACTGAGTGTTACTGTACTCTGTAGGACTGAGTGTTACTGTACTCTGTAGGACTGAGTGTCACTGTACTCTGTTACTGTACTCTGTAGGACTGAGTGTTACTGTACTCTGTAGGACTGAGTGTTACTGTACTCTGTAGGACTGAGTGTCACTGTACTCTTACTGTACTATGAAGACTGAGTGTCACTGTACTCTTACTGTACTATGTAGGACTGAGTGTTACTGTACTCTTACTGTACTCTGTAGGACTGAGTGTTACTGTACTCTTACTGTACTCTGTAGGACTGAGTGTTACTGTACTCTTACTGTACTATGAAGACTGAGTGTCACTGTACTCTTACTGTACTATGTAGGACTGAGTGTTACTGTACTCTTACTGTACTCTGTAGGACTGAGTGTTACTGTACTCTTACTGTACTCTGTAGGACTGAGTGTTACTGTACTCTTACTGTACTCTGTAGGACTGAGTGTTACTGTACTCTCACTGTACTCTGTAGGACTGAGTGTTACTGTACTCTTACTGTACTCTGTAGGACTGAGTGTTACTGTACTCTTACTTTACTCTGTTACTGTACTCTGTAGGACTGAGTGTTACTGTACTCTTACTGTACTCTGTTACTGTACTCTGTAGGACTGAGTGTTACTGTACTCTTACTGTACTATGTAGGACTGAGTGTTACTGTACTCTTACTGTACTCTGTAGGACTGAGTGTTACTGTACTCTTACTGTACTCTGTAGGACTGAGTGTTACTGTACTCTTACTGTACTCTATAGGACTGAGTGTTACTGTACTCTTACTGTACTATGTTACTGTACTCTGTAGGACTGAGTGTTACTGTACTCTTACTGTACTCTGTTACTGTACTCTGTAGGACTGAGTGTTACTGTACTCTTACTGTACTATGTAGGACTGAGTGTCACTGTACTCTTACTGTACTATGTAGGACTGAGTGTCACTGTACTCTTACTGTACTATGTAGGACTGAGTGTTACTGTACTCTTACTGTACTCTGTAGGACTGAGTGTTACTGTACTCTTACTGTACTCTGTAGGACTGAGTGTTACTGTACTCTTACTGTACTCTGTAGGACTGAGTGTTACTGTACTCTTACTGTACTGTGTTACTGTACTCTGTAGGACTGAGTGTTACTGTACTCTTACTGTACTCTGTTACTGTACTCTGTAGGACTGAGTGTTACTGTACTCTTACTGTACTATGTAGGACTGAGTGTTACTGTACTCTTACTGTACTCTGTAGGACTGAGTGTTACTGTACTCTTACTGTACTATGTATGACTGAGTGTTACTGTACTCTTACTGTACTATGTTACTGTACTATGTAGGACTGAGTGTTACTGTACTATGTTACTGTACTCTTACTGTACTCTGTTACTGTACTCTGTAGGACTGAGTGTTACTGTACTCTGTAGGACTGAGTGTTACTGTACTCTGTAGGACTGAGTGTTACTGTACTCTTACTGTACTCTGTTACTGTACTCTGTAGGACTGAGTGTTACTGTACTCTGTAGGACTGAGTGTTACTGTACTCTTACTGTACTCTGTTACTGTACTCTGTAGGACTGAGTGTTACTGTACTCTGTAGGACTGAGTGTTACTGTACTCTGTAGGACTGAGTGTTACTGTACTCTTACTGTACTCTGTTACTGTACTCTGTAGGACTGAGTGTTACTGTACTCTGTAGGACTGAGTGTTACTGTACTCTGTAGGACTGAGTGTTACTGTACTATGTTACTGTACTCTGTAGGACTGAGTGTTACTGTACTCTTACTGTACTCTGTAGGACTGAGTGTTACTGTACTCTGTAGGACGGAGTGTTACTGTACTCTTACTGTACTCTGTATGACTGAGTGTTACTGTACTCTGTAGGACTGAGTGTTACTGTACTCTGTTACTGTACTCTGTAGGACTGAGTGTTACTGTACTCTGTAGGACTGAGTGTTACTGTACTCTGTTACTGTACTCTGTAGGACTGAGTGTTACTGTACTCTGTTACTGTACTCTGTAGGACTGAGTGTTACTGTACTCTTACTGTACTATGTAGGACTGAGTGTCACTGTACTCTTACTGTACTCTGTTACTGTACTCTGTAGGACTGAGTGTTACTGTACTCTTACTGTACTATGTTACTGTACTCTGTAGGACTGAGTGTTACTGTACTCTTACTGTACTCTGTTACTGTACTCTGTAGGACTGAGTGTTACTGTACTCTGTAGGACTGAGTGTTACTGTACTCTTACTGTACTCTGTTACTGTACTCTGTAGGACGGAGTGTTACTGTACTCTGTAGGACTGAGTGTTACTGTACTCTGTAGGACTGAGTGTTACTGTACTCTGTTACTGTACTCTGTAGGACTGAGTGTTACTGTACTCTGTAGGACTGAGTGTTACTGTACTCTGTTACTGTACTCTGTAGGACTGAGTGTTACTGTACTCTTACTGTACTATGTAGGACTGAGTGTTACTGTACTCTTACTGTACTATGTAGGACTGAGTGTTACTGTACTCTGTTACTGTACTCTGTAGGACTGAGTGTTACTGTACTCTGTAGGACTGAGTGTTACTGTACTCTGTAGGACTGAGTGTTACTGTACTCTTACTGTACTCTGTAGGACTGAGTGTTACTGTACTCTGTAGGACTGAGTGTTACTGTACTCTTACTGTACTATGTAGGACTGAGTGTTACTGTACTCTTACTGTACTATGTAGGACTGAGTGTTACTGTACTCTTACTGTACTCTGTAGGACTGAGTGTTACTGTACTCTTACTGTACTCTGTAGGACTGAGTGTTACTGTACTCTTACTGTACTATGTTACTGTACTCTGTTACTGTACTCTGTAGGACTGAGTGTTACTGTACTCTGTAGGACTGAGTGTTACTGTACTCTGTAGGACTGAGTGTTACTGTACTCTGTAGGACTGAGTGTTACTGTACTCTGTTACTGTACTCTGTAGGACTGAGTGTTACTGTACTCTGTAGGACTGAGTGTTACTGTACTCTGTAGGACTGAGTGTTACTGTACTCTGTAGGACTGAGTGTCACTGTAGTCTGTTACTGTACTCTGTAGGACTGAGTGTTACTGTACTCTGTAGGACTGAGTGTTACTGTACTCTGTAGGACTGAGTGTCACTGTACTCTTACTGTACTATGTAGGACTGAGTGTTACTGTACTCTTACTGTACTCTGTAGGACTGAGTGTTACTGTACTCTTACTGTACTCTGTAGGACTGAGTGTTACTGTACTCTCACTGTACTCTGTAGGACTGAGTGTTACTGTACTCTTACTGTACTCTGTAGGACTGAGTGTTACTGTACTCTTACTGTACTCTGTTACTGTACTCTGTAGAACTGAGTGTTACTGTACTCTTACTGTACTCTGTTACTGTACTCTGTAGGACTGAGTGTTACTGTACTCTGTAGGACTGAGTGTTACTGTACTCTTACTGTACTCTGTAGGACTGAGTGTTACTGTACTCTTACTGTACTATGTAGGACTGAGTGTTACTGTACTCTTACTGTACTCTGTAGGACTGAGTGTTACTGTACTCTTACTGTACTATGTTACTGTACTCTGTAGGACTGAGTGTTACTGTACTCTTACTGTACTCTGTTACTGTACTCTGTAGGACTGAGTGTTACTGTACTCTTACTGTACTATGTAGGACTGAGTGTCACTGTACTCTTACTGTACTATGTAGGACTGAGTGTTACTGTACTCTTACTGTACTCTGTAGGACTGAGTGTTACTGTACTCTTACTGTACTCTGTAGGACTGAGTGTTACTGTACTCTTACTGTACTCTGTAGGACTGAGTGTTACTGTACTCTTACTGTACTCTGTAGGACTGAGTGTTACTGTACTCTTACTGTACTCTGTTACTGTACTCTGTAGGACTGAGTGTTACTGTACTCTTACTGTACTCTGTTACTGTACTCTGTAGGACTGAGTGTTACTGTACTCTGTAGGACTGAGTGTTACTGTACTCTTACTGTACTCTGTAGGACTGAGTGTTACTGTACTCTTACTGTACTATGTAGGACTGAGTGTTACTGTACTCTTACTGTACTCTGTAGGACTGAGTGTTACTGTACTCTTACTGTACTATGTTACTGTACTCTGTAGGACTGAGTGTTACTGTACTCTTACTGTACTCTGTTACTGTACTCTGTAGGACTGAGTGTTACTGTACTCTTACTGTACTATGTAGGACTGAGTGTCACTGTACTCTTACTGTACTATGTAGGACTGAGTGTTACTGTACTCTTACTGTACTCTGTAGGACTGAGTGTTACTGTACTCTTACTGTACTCTGTAGGACTGAGTGTTACTGTACTCTTACTGTACTCTGTAGGACTGAGTGTTACTGTACTCTTACTGTACTGTGTTACTGTACTCTGTAGGACTGAGTGTTACTGTACTCTTACTGTACTCTGTTACTGTACTCTGTAGGACTGAGTGTTACTGTACTCTGTAGGACTGAGTGTTACTGTACTCTTACTGTACTCTGTTACTGTACTCTGTAGGACTGAGTGTTACTGTACTCTTACTGTACTCTGTAGGACTGAGTGTTACTGTACTCTTACTGTACTCTGTTACTGTACTCTGTAGGACTGAGTGTTACTGTACTCTTACTGTACTCTCTTACTGTACTCTGTAGGACTGAGTGTTACTGTACTCTTACTGTACTATGTTACTGTACTCTTACTGTACTCTGTTACTGTACTCTGTAGGACTGAGTGTTACTGTACTCTGTAGGACTGAGTGTTACTGTACTCTGTAGGACTGAGTGTTACTGTACTCTTACTGTACTATGTAGGACTGAGTGTTACTGTACTCTTACTGTACTATGTAGGACTGAGTGTTACTGTACTCTTACTGTACTCTGTAGGACTGAGTGTTACTGTACTCTTACTGTACTCTGTAGGACTGAGTGTTACTGTACTCTTACTGTACTATGTAGGACTGAGTGTTACTGTACTCTTACTGTACTATGTTACTGTACTATGTAGGACTGAGTGTTACTGTACTATGTCAAATCGTTCTTCGAACACTTCCGCTCTCACCATGGCAAGACGTGTTTTTTCTAGCTCCTGCGCGTCTGACTCAAAGTCACGGTTTTTTCCACATTTTTTCTTTCTCCTCCTATGGTGTATGGATTCCTATCTTAATATACCAAGGGGATTACATCGAGGTGAAATGGAGAAAAACAAAACCGTAAAAGAGGACTTTCAACCGGATTCTCACAGCGACTTTTACCTGGTCAGTGGCGAAGTCAACGGGATCATTGGAAAGCGGCCTGGATACGGCTTAGCAGCTATTCAATCCCTACTAGCACAAAGAGACAAACTCCAGATTAACAAAGGGAAGAGATCTTTCTTTCTCATTATTTTGTTACTGTCTGGCGACATCGAGAGTAACCCTGGTCCCGTGAACACACGACAAATGGCAAGACGGCTCCGGAGTGGACAAGTAACCGGAGAGAACAAAGGAATCACCATCGACACAACAACACCAATGCCGACCAGCCAGGCGACGACCAACAACAACAACACCGCTGGCATCCTTCCTCACCACCAGCCAACCTGCACACCCATGCTGGATATACACGCTGATGTCCCGGCTGTGGATACTACATTCGCAAGAGCCGAGCGCGTCCCAGACAACAGCAGGCGGAGTGATCCTACATCGGCGGCAGTCGAGGCAAAAGACACGGACAACACCACCATCTACAGGCATGAAGAGTCTCCACATCCAACCAAGGGGGTCAACGCGGCTGGAGACGGACACCGTGATACTTTACCTGCTATTTCTGCTGTTTCTCCGGTCGACACCATGGCTCATTCGGCCCCACCAGAGCCCTCAACAAACCTGGACGAGGGACCCCATCCCCCACTCCCGCCACCCCACGACGACCCCCACGCACCCCCCACCCTCCCCCCACGACAACCCGCGGCTTCTACAGACATCAACAATGGCCCTCCGCTTCCCTACTTCACCACGGAGGAAATAAGCACCATAGTCAGAGCCAACGGACTTCATATCTTTCACCTGAACGTCAACAGCCTTGGACCCAAAATGGCTGAAATCAGGCATATGTTTCAATGCGGTAAGGCGAACATCATTAGCTTCTCTGAAACCAAACTTGATGAGTCAACCAAAGACCCAGAAGTTGAAATAGAGAACTATTCTTTGATCAGAAACGACAGAAACAGGCATGGTGGCGGCGTGTGTATGTATATTCACAAAGACACTGAATATGTTACTCGTACTGACTTACAGCATGATGAAATTGAAACTGTGTGGGTTGAATTAATTTTCAAAAAGGCTAAATCAGTATTAGTGGGCACCGTCTACAGACCGCCTGACCAACATGGGTTCTATGATATACTTGAGGGGTGCTTAGCTGAGGAGGAATGTGTAGAGAAAATCCTGATTGGCGACTACAATACAGACATGCAACGTAAGGAAGCACCTGTGTTTAAGTCATTCAGTAAGTTCTGTGATCTACATAGTGTCAGTCAGCTAATTACCCAACCCACTAGAGTGTGTGATTCTACTCAAACTGTCATTGATCTCATTCTGTCCTCGGACAAATCCAGAATCTCCAAGAAAGGGGTTATTGTATGTGGGCTTAGTGATCATTTTATGATATTCTGTACCCGCAAAATACAAAAACTTAAGACTGGCTGCCACAAAACAGTCATATCAAGGGACCTCAAAACCTACTCTAGTGAGGTCTTTAACCAAGTATTGGAGAGTCTGGATTGGTCCGATGAGCTTAAAAGCACACTTGTCGAAGAAGCTTGGCTTGGCTTCAAAACCAAATTTACATCAGTACTGAACAACATGGCTCCTATGAGAACCACCAGGGGCAAAACCCGCTCGGAACCATGGATGAATTCGGACATACTGGCTGCAATGAAAGCCAGAGACAAAAAATGCTCTGAAGTTCTAAAATGCAAGTCAAAGCTAGCCAAGCGCTTCGACAGTGTTCGCCAAGCTCGTTTGAACAACCTAAATACACAACGAATCAAACTACGAAACAGTGTAACTGCCATGACCAAATCAGCTAAAAGTAACTTCATTAATGATAAAGCTCAGGAAAACAAAAACAATCCTCATGAGCTCTGGAAGCTACTAAACAATCAACTAAGCTATGGTCAGAAACTAAAAACCAGATTTTCGAACATAAACATCAAATCTGACAACACTCTCATCACTGACAACCTTGATGTGGCCAACTACTTGAATATCTTCTTTACAAACATAGCAACAACTCTGGTTAACAAACTGCCCTCCCACTCTGGGCTCTTTGGTGTAGAGCACATTACAACCTTCTACAAAAACCTAGGTGTTTGGAAAGACGATTTTAAACTAGTTATGGTAACAACTGATGAGATAATTAAGAAACTGAGTGCCCTCCAACCCCACAAGGCCACAGGACATGACAACATTCCCTCCAAATTTCTCAGAGACTCAGCCATCTCTATAGCTCCAATCATCACCCACATAGTAAACCTCTCCATCAAACAGGGACAGGTCCCCCAAGATTTCAAACTGGCCAAAGTAACCCCCTTGCACAAGAAAGGGAGTAAATTAGACCCCGGCAACTACCGCCCTATTTCTATTCTTAGTTCCATCTCGAAAGTGATGGAAAAAATTGTCTATGAACAGGTTGAAAAGTATCTTGCCACTAATAAATTATTGTACGAGTTCCAATCTGGCTTCAGAACATCCCACTCCACTGACACATGCCTTCTCTATTTGAGCGACCACATCAAACAAGAGGTGGACGCTGGCAAATACTGCGGCATGGTCATGCTGGACCTCCAAAAAGCTTTTGACACCGTGAACCACTCCATACTGGTTAACAAGCTAAAAGCAATTGGTTTCGATAGCACATCAGTGAGCTGGATGCAATCCTACCTGGAGGGGAGAGAACAGATGGTGGAAGTGAACGGAACACTGTCCCCCCCCCTCCCAGTGAGCTGTGGCGTTCCACAAGGAAGCATACTAGGGCCTCTACTGTTCCTAATATATGTAAACGACATGACTTCAGCCTGTGACTGCAACTTGTTCCTGTTCGCAGATGACTCAGCACTGCTGGTCTCGGACAGGGACAAACTGCAGGTTGAAAATGCCCTCAGCTCCGAACTCGGTAGAATCTGCACCTGGCTCGCTGATAACAAACTATCTTTACACCTGGGAAAAACTGAATCCATTCTCTTTGGCTCTATTAGTAATCTCAGCAAGGCAAATGGCTTCTTGGTTAGAGTGGGTGACAATGTTATCACACGTAAAGATGAAATTACCTACCTAGGTTCCATCCTGGAGGCTAATCTTTCCGGTGATAAAATGGCCACCAACGTAATCAAAAAAGTCAACCATAGAACAAGATTCCTCTACAGGATCTCCTCACTGGTCAACAAAAACACCTTGAAGACCTTAACAGGAGCCCTTGTACAGGGTTTCTTTGACTATGCATGCACCTCCTGGTACCACAGCACCTCAAAGGCCCTTAAAACCAGGCTCCAGACTTCCCAAAACAAACTGGTCAGGCTCCTACTTGATCTAGCCCCCCGAACCCACCTCACCCCTGCCCACTTCGACAGGCTGGAATGGCTTAGGGTCGACGACAGAGTACAGCAACTTGCAATGGGTCTGGTCCACAAGATTCGATACACCACCAAGATACCCATGTACCTGTCTAGATACTTCCTTAATGTTAACGAAGTCCACACCCACAACACCAGAGGGAGTGCAACGAACCATGTACAACCCAGATTCGGCACAAACAAGGGACTAAATTCTTTTCGCTCCTATGCCACCAAAATGTGGAACGCCCTACCAACTGTCATTAAGACATGCGAATCCCTTGACTCCTTCAAAACCGCTCTCAAAGGGCACCTACGGATGGCTGCAATTCGAAACTGGCCCCCGTAAAATCTGAATCCCCCCCCCGCCCCCCCCTTTTTTTCCCCTCACTGTATATATTTCTTTTCCCTTTTTACCTCCTTTTTGATGAATTCCTGTTCTGTCTATAGAAGTGTCTATTTGTACGTCTCTAAATGTTTTGATGATTTGAACATGGTGGACCCTGTTGGAAACAAGTGTAATGCTTAATTGGGTCGTCCACTCACAGTTAACAGCCTTTGTATTGAGTTTGTGCTTGAAATGTACTGTAATTCTGCAAACTGTTAATAAATTCTTCAATCAATCAATCAAAACTGTACTCTTACTGTACTCTGTTACTGTACTCTGTAGGACTGAGTGTTACTGTACTCTTACTGTACTCTGTTACTGTACTCTGTAGGACTGAGTGTTACTGTACTCTTACTGTACTATGTTACTGTACTATGTAGGACTGAGTGTTACTGTACTCTTACTGTACTATGTTACTGTACTATGTAGGACTGAGTGTTACTGTACTCTGTAGGACTGAGTGTTACTGTACTCTGTTACTGTACTCTGTAGGACTGAGTGTTACTGTACTCTTACTGTACTCTGTTACTGTACTCTGTAGGACTGAGTGTTACTGTACTCTTACTGTACTCTGTTACTGTACTCTGTAGGACTGAGTGTTACTGTACTCTGTAGGACTGAGTGTTACTGTACTCTTACTGTACTCTGTTACTGTACTCTGTAGGACTGAGTGTTACTGTACTCTGTTAGTGTACTCTGTAGGACTGAGTGTTACTGTACTCTGTAGGACTGAGTGTTACTGTACTCTGTTACTGTACTCTGTAGGACTGAGTGTTACTGTACTCTGTAGGACTGAGTGTTACTGTACTCTTACTGTACTCTGTTACTGTACTCTGTAGGACTGAGTGTTACTGTACTCTTACTGTACTCTGTTACTGTACTCTGTAGGACTGAGTGTTACTGTACTCTGTAGGACTGAGTGTTACTGTACTCTTACTGTACTCTATTTTGATATGAAGCTATAAACCTGCGGTGCTGCGGGTCATGGCGACAAGGGTGTCAATTGCCTTTCAATAAAACCACATTTGGTCGACACAAGTATCATCTACGTGTTACTGATTTTGGGGAATTTTACATTATTGTAATCCATTAACTAAGCACTATGTTATACTTTAGCTATTGAAAAATAGCAGATCTACAAGCTCATAGCGCGCCATGAGCTTGTAGGTCTGCTATTTTTTTTAAATCGTAAGAATGCGGCACAAATCTTTGAATATACCATATTCTTTCAGAGCGAACTGGGCGCTATAATGTAATGGATTAAATAACCCTGAGCGATTAGAGTGTTAAATATGTGCTGCGCAATGGGGTGATGAAACTGAACAAACTGTGCACAATGCGCCGCGGCACGAATCAAATCACTTCTTTGACTAGACAATTAAACACAATGGGCACTCTGCTGATCAGAGGGAAATTACAATCAGAGAGATTTTTTGGAGAATTAAGACCGAACGAGACCTCTGAGCTGTGACTGTTCTGCGTCGAGGCAGCTCCAACTCAGGATTCTTTTATCTAACGCATTGGCATCGTGGGTGGTTTGAAGAGGCACTTTCCATTGTCCTAAACCTGTGTGCATAAGATGTGTGCTTGCTTCAAATACATATCAGGCTTTCCTGACCGCGCCTCGCACCTCCCGCTGCATGGTAAGCTGCAGTTTCCATCGTGACAGACCCGAGGACCCATAATGACACAGACGCGATGCGGTTCTGGACCGCCAGGGCTCCTGATCCAGAGAGATGTCCGTCACCCTCAGACGCTTCTCACCCGATAGAGGAGGACGCCACGCTGTGGATGCTTCAACACCGTCTACTTGTGAAGCCGGTCAAGAATGGACCTCCGGTTGGATAAAGAAAAAAACACGAAACATGGGATGACATCAAACAAACGTTCCTGGGTCTGTCTGGTGATACAGGTTTTAAACACCTTTTAGTATCCAGGCAATTCGCCGAATTATTACTTTATAAAGCACCATTGAAGATCCGAGCCTTTTATTGAGACATTGGATGAAATATGTTCATGCGTTGGGAGCGCCAAAAATAAATAAATAAAAAAAATATTATATATATATATATATATATATATATATATATATATATATATATATATATATATATATAATTATTTTTTACTCTGTCCCAACTCTGTCTGCCCAGTGTCCCCCCAGTGTCCCCCCAGTGCCTCCCTAGTGCCTCCCCAGTGTCTCCCCAGTGTCCCCACATTGCTCAGGACCGGCCCTGTGTGTAGATTAGATGACCACTTTGAGAGAAGGGTGGACTTCAATTAAATTACTTTGAGAAGAGAGGCCATAAGACTTGCCCTGTATTAGTCAACTTTAAAGTGTTCTCTAATTTCGGTTTGTTGCTCAACCTGTCTTGTCTAAAAAAAAGAAAAACTAAATTTGCAGCTAATTTTGCACAATATATTCTCAAATACCTTCATAATTATTGGCTAAAGGACTGAGACTGACATGAAATGCTCGCATTAATTTTCAGAGTGTAATGTTTATCATATTAATGTGTATTTGTATTTTTGCTATATTATGTTTGCACTTTTGGGTTTTGGCTGTTTATTATTTGTATCGACACGGACAAGGGAAGGTGTCGCATCCCCGGGCATTATAAAAGTGATACTTCCTGTTATTTATAACAGGAAGTAGTAGTTTAATTAACACCAGAGGAACTCCACCTCCTGCTTCATGGTGTCACTCTGCTACCATCATCGGGACAAAGATGTTTGTATTTGGCGGCGATGGGAACCAGGGGGTCTACAACAGCATCAGAGTGTTTGACACAGAGACCAACGCTTGGATGAACACACCTTCTGCACAACTTCTACCAGAAGGACACTGTTGGCATTCAGCATTTACCTACAATGGAGAGCTGTACATATTTGGTGGCTGCAACTATAACCAGACCTTCAATGCTGTGTGGAAATTCAGTCCAGAGACCTTCTCCTGGAAGAAGGTTGAGCCCAAGGGGAAAGGACCATGTCCAATGCGTGTATTTGTATTTTTGCTATATTATGTTTGCACTTTTGGGTTTTGGCTGTTTATTATTTGTATCGACACGGACAGGGGAAGGTGTCGCATCCCCGGGCATTATAAAAGTGATACTTCCTGTTATTTATAGCATGGAACACTGACAAAGGCTCCAAGCCGTTGTGCTGTCTGCAGCATACTATGCCAACCAGAAAAGAATAAAAGTGCCACTCACGCTGGTGATCTCTTCTTAGAGATTTCTTTAAAAGTTTACTTTTCCCGACCGCTCACCCGGTAAGAATGTATAAAGACAGTGAGACGAATTGGAGTCGTTCAACACAGTGTCTTTATGCTGGAAGAAGTTACCTCCAGTGAAACCTGGAAGAGGAGGACGCCACCTAGAGGTTCCATCCAGGCGCTACGGCCGCACAGCTGTGTTGGTAGAAGAGACAGTCTACATCTGGGGAGGGGGATGGAGCAAGTACTGCAATGTGCTTTATGCATTTGATGTCGACGCCCACAGATGGTTCAAACCCAGGGTTTCTGGGACTGTTCCAGAGGAGAGGAACTACCACTCAGCCTGTGTGTTGGAGAAGGTCATGTTTATCCATGGAGGATCCATCATGCTGACTGGATGGACTAATGACATGTACAAGTTGGACACCAGCACAATGGTCTGGTCTTTAATGAACACCAGAGGAACTCCACCTCCTGCTTCAGACTTTCACTCTGCTACCATCATCGGGACAAAGATGTTTGTATTTGGGGGCGATAGGGACCAGGGGGTCTACAACAGCATCAGAGTGTTTGACACAGAGACCAACGACTGGATGAGAACACCTTCTGCACAACTTCTACCAGAAAGACGCTGTTATCAATCAGCTGTACATATTTGGTGGCTGCAACTATAACCAGACCTTCAATGATGTGTGGAAATTCAGTCCAGAGACCTTCTCCTGGAAGAAGGTTGAGCCCAAGGGGAAAGGACCATGTCCAATGCGTAGTATGTGGTATGTGCTGTTGCATTGTGGGAGATCATATCATCCTCTTTGGAGGAAGGAAAGGAGATCACACTATCTCTGATGAGCTGTTCATCTTAGACTTGAGTCCTAGTCTTAAGACCTTATGTAAGCTAGCAGTTATTCAGTACGCTCTGGACCAATCAGAACTCCCAGACGACATCAGGTGGGAACTGGCAGCCGTGTGAGAGAAAAATACATTCTTAGAGGCAGTGGTGGAAAAATTTGATTTTTTTTTACTTTACCATTAGTAAAAGTACTGATTCCCTACATGAAAATGACTTAAGTAAAAGTACAAGTACCCATTAAGAAAGTTACTAAGTAAAAGTATAAAAGTACCTCAAATTAAATGTACTTAAGTACAAAAATTACCCGGTGTAAAATGTACTTAAGTATAAAAGTAAAAATTACAAA